>NW_026911937.1:0-26200 GCF_963692335.1 Osmerus eperlanus
TGCTAATCTGGGCACATTTTGGGTTCAAGCCAAATGACAACAGAGAACCCAAAAATCTTGATGAGGTGATTCAGTCCAAGTTCAGAGCCAAGAGATCAGCAGACAGTACCCAAATCAAAAAGCAAAAGAATGGTTGAAAAAACAAGGTCGAAATCCAGGAGGTAGGAAAAACAGAGGTACAAAAAGGCCTAAGGTCAAAGTCGAAGATGTAGCAAAATAATCGAAACCAAATAAATAGATGGGCAACCAAATGGCAAGGCAAACTCGGAAATCAAATCAAAGCGGTGTCGTATAGGAATCTCGATAAACGTGTACTTGAATCTCGGCACTGAATACGATCAACGTTCTGACAAAGAACACTGCAGAGACTAAGGTTTAAATACATGAGGGAAGGTGACAATCTAGGTGGGGCTGCACGTAAACACACATGTAAAATGATTAGGGAGTAGACATTTGCATAGAGTGAAGACATAGTGTTATGTACGGCACTGAGGACCCAGACGCAGACCAGGGAATAATCCAAAACGTAGTCATTTATTCCGAATTCGTAAGCCAGGAGATCCAAGACAAAGACAAAAACAGAAAGCAAAAGCATAGTCAAGAAAACAGGCAAAAAGGTAAAAAATCCAGTAAATCAGAAGGCAAAAGTACAAAACGGCAAGGGCAAAAACCGAAGTCACGAAAACAAAGCAGATAATCAAAAACCAGGAAAGCAGAAGGGCAAACAAAACAAGAGGGCAAGGCAAGTTCGAAAATCAAAGTCAAAGGGGTGTCTTTAGGAATCTCAAGAATAGGCGTACAGGTAATTTGGCACTATAACTGATCAACGTTCTGACAATGGTTGAAACTGAGACTGAGGTTTAAATACATGAGGGAAGGTGACAATCTAGGTGGGGCTGGGAAAAAGGTGGGCTAAACAAATAGACAACAGGTGGGGAAACATAATAGGGTAACAACATCATAACAGGAGGGAGACGAAAACGCGGACTGGATGCACGTAACAAAACATGTAAAACAAATGGCTCCGGATTAGGGAGTAGACATTTGCATAGATTGAAGACGTAGTGATAGTCAGAGACAGGTGCGAACACTTTGCTGAAACTAAGCGAGTAATCAGGGATAGCATAGGGAGGCGGAGTTATAGAACAGTGCAGAAACACTAAGAGATTGCGTTAGTGAATTAGTTACCTGAATACTTCTAACTACCCAATAAAAGTGACTGTTAGTTAGTTAGACAGACAGTAAGTGTATTAATCGGATTAGTACTGTACAATATCTAGATTAGTCGTGGTTAGTAAGAATAGTGCTTTACAACATTTCACTACCAAGAGAAGCAGGAAGTAAGAATTGCGAGTTTGGAAGGAATGTTTGAAAAACCGAAACTACCGTAAACACCCGAATAGTGGGACACGCAGACAGGGGAATGACTTGGCTCCCCTGGGAGTGACTTGGTAAACATTCAGATGCAGACATAACAGGGGATAACAAATGAGAACTGTTATGGAAAACAATAACCAAGGATGTATGAAAAATGAATAAATAACAAGAATAAACATAAATACAAACAGGACAGATACAGAAACATTACAGATAGTAAGAGACAGGTGCCAACACTTCGGTGAAACTAAGCTAGTAATCAGGGATAGCATAGGAAGGCTATAGAACAGCGTGGAAAGCTAGGAGATTACGTTAGTGAGTTAGCTACGTGATTAAATCTAAACTACCCAATTAAGGTAAATAAATAAATAAAAAAAGAAAATGTAATGGTAATTTTCTTAATTGATTCTTAATAGACAATGTGTGTTAACATAAAGACAATCCGTGATTAAAAATAACCATTTATTTTTAATCCTTATTACTATTAGACTGCTTTCTGGATTAAGTGCTTACTAGGAGGCTTTCTGTCTCTCTCCCAGCAGACAGACAGCCTTTGTCTCTGCTTCTCTTAGAAGAGGGTAGCTAGCACATTCCGGTCTTACAGCAAGGTCAACAAGGGGTAATCAGAAGACAAAATACTGATAAAGTACTGAAAACTGTATAAGTCTTACTCTGATTCTGTCTGATTCAAATCAGAAAGCCGGTAAGCTTTTTCACTTTCTGTTATTTCTTTGCAAATAAATATGAAAGTTAAACTCAAGTATAGCCATCGTTGTTTTGCTGTGGATCTGTTTCATCGGACGATGCTCACCTGTGAAATGTTAAGAAGAGAATTTTCCCCTAACAAAAAGCATTTAATAAATTTGATATAAATTTTTTTTAAAACATTAGTGGTTAATATTTATCCGCCACTTTGCATGTTGTGAATAGTAATTAATGACCTGTTGAATTAATACTCTCTTGAATTATTAAACAGTTGGTGAATGAGTTAACAGAACGGTTTGAAAATGAGCATGCAGAAATTTCTTCCAACCTTTTCATCCTAAAATGGTTGTCCTAGTTGTCAAGTTGTCAACATTAACTAATGATGTACAAATACATAAACTAAGCTGTACAGATTTAATTCTTATTAGTTAGTTAACAACTACATTGGCTCATGTCAATTAATGGACCTTATAGTATTACCCACAGAATAATATTAAAAAACAGTAATACATGTTTAATAACTTTACTTGAACCCCTTTACTTAAACCCCTCGCGATAAGTATTATCAATTGACAGCTGTTATGTGAAGTGTATGACAGTGTTATGTTAGCCATATAGCAAGGGGTTTAAGTAAAGTGTTCTCAATCATTTTCATTCAGAATTTTTAGACCCTTCAAAAAGTTGATTTAAGTATTTTAATCCAATATTGACATTTCTTAGATTTACTTTTTATATTTGCTATGCAAAAAATAACAAAAGAGAAAGGATAGCCAGACAGACAGACAGACAGACAGACAGGCAGGCAGGCAGGCAGGGCAGGCACAGACAGACAAACAAACAGGCAGGCAGAGAGACAGACAGACAGACAGACAGACAGACAGAGAGGCAGGCAGGCAGGCACAGACATTAAATGCAGTCTGATAAAGAGTATAGTAGCTTGAAACGTCACATTCGGTATTTAATAGATTTGGCGTCCCAGTGTTTAGTTCTTTATTCACTGACAGTTCAGATAGCACTGGCCCAGAAATAATTTACTGTGCCTCGTCTTTACACATTGAAGTATCCTCTCATATTGTACAGACATTTTATTTTCCTGAAAAAGGTCCACCCACTCACATCTAGCATGTGTGCAGGTAAAATACTCTAATGCAAACTCAGCATTATCTGTCCCCTGAGGCTCTGAGGGTGGATGGAAAACCACTCTCACCCCTCTAATCCTGACGAAGGACCAACAGCAGCATTTACTCCCTCCATCTTCTTACACCATGAAAAAGGACATAAACAGGACCAATGTGCAAACAAACAAAAAGCTTGATCATGATTCTGACACAAATTAGAAAATGCACTAAGCTTTATTTGAGCCATGTAGCAATATGGGAATCATATTCTTGGTCTACATCATTTTAATACTGTATTTTTACCCAGGAGGATTTTACAAGGACTATATTCTCTATCATGTGTAATATTAAATCAGTAAAAGAGGGAATTAAAAATGCATAAATAGTGCGTTGCATGCATAAGCAAATCCTGAAATTATGAGGATGTGGCTCATTAAGTGTGCTGCATTGCATTGTATTTAATTCAGGAACACCATGAAAATGTTTTGCTAATGGTTTCCACCAAGGAATGTTGACACTTCAATTTCATGACTTATTAGTCTCTATAATAAGAGCACACAAGAAAGGAAGTGAAAGGTTCATAGACAAGCTCTTTGAAGAATATGAATCAGTAGGGGACCGTCAAGCACTCATTAAGCTAATAAAATACCTCACACCTGTCCACCGAAAATGTTCAACGCACCCATTGTACCTGAATTAAAGCATTGCTTATTTATACTGTAGGCCAAGAGTGTGAGTAGAATTCCTCACACTCTTGAGAAAAATGAGTTCTATAAAGTTCTATGACATGAAAATGTAACTTGTTGCACACACTTGGCCACATACTTCAGCAGACGGTTTGTGCTCAGAGGAAAGACAACACACCAACAGTGAAAAATGGAATACAATAATGTCAAAATAAAAATGCCCCAACAGAAGACAGTCAAATACAAATAATAAAACTCCTATTAGACTGCTCAAGACCACATAATTACTGCTTTTTTTCCTGAATAAATGAAGGTAAGCCCTGTTATCAAAAGGAAAATAAATATTGAAAAGAGAGTTAAATCTACTCAAGGATTGACAGTATCCTATCCTATTCCATAACTTTGCTGCTTAAAAACGGAAACTCGAATGGGAATTGTTTTGGATGATACCCTACTGTTAACTTTTCAGCCGTTTCATTTATGAAAATGGTCATAATGTAGTCACAATTATGTTTCATTTTCTTGTTATGTTACATAATGTGCTTTCAAATCTAGGTTGTGAATAAATGTTGGAGATTTCAGACCTGTCCATTTGCCAGCGGGTAAAAATGTCTCACACCTGAGAACGGCAGAGACATTTCCATGTAAGATAATTGATTATTTATTCCACAGGAGTCATAATGAGCCCCGGGACTACTCCACTCTAAATTAACATGTGAGAGCCTCTTGAAATGAAATTGCTGAACTGACTTGGAGAAACGGCGTTGGAAAAAAAGACCAGAGCATCGAAAGAAGTGAACATCTGGGGCGGCAGCAAACTGTGAACAGATGTCTGCTAGCTGAAATTCTGCAAGGATGATAAAGAATGGAGATGAAGACAGAGGAATTTTCTCAAACTCACAGCGGCTTACATCAATTGTGTTGTTCTGTTCCACTAATAAAGGGTCCACAAATCATCTTTTTATGCTGGAATTTCGAAGCGTATCCGATTTCACCTAGTTGTTGCATTCTATCCAACCTGGCATCCTACCAAGGCGGTGCCTCATGACTCCCGCATGTTTATTCTGGGATGCAATAGCAGAACAGTGGCGACAGGAGATGACATCTGAGAGTCTAGTCCAGTATTGCTGGTGTCAAATCCAGACTACCGTCATCAGATACCTATGAAGTTCTTTGTGTTTACACCACAGTTATCAAATGTGACGCATATGGTATCAGATCAATATAATTCTGTTGACTGAACAGATACATTTTATGAGTATAGTATTGTGTCACACACCTCACACCCCTACTAGCTAGTGCAGTGCAGTGTAGATGATCCAAGAAACTACAGCTCAAGTCAGTTTAATTACATGTAAAATGCTGGAATCTACCACTGGGGACAAGATGGAATTATTCCTAGAAAAAAGCTATCTTTATGGATAGCATAGTTTTGCAGCAGTACAAAGCTCTATGAATTCTTTGAGGAAACTACAACCTATTTTGTTTGAAAGTTGTTTTCTGAGTGGGTTGAAATTTTTTTTTAATGGAGGCATCAAAGGAAATGAGGATAAGTTCTGCAAATATACCGTCAGTGTATGGAACAGTATGCTGGAGACCCTCTGGGGGTTGAGATTTAATGCAATACTGGATATCCTGTAGTTTGAAGATAAATTGTGAGTCTGGATGGGCTGAATTTAGCCTATTTTCCTCATTAAGCATTCTTATTTTGTCATGTTATCACCTACAAATCATGCTGTTGGCATTCATTTCATGCACCAGCCTTGTACAAAGAGGTAGCACGAATGTACCCACTTCACTGTGAATTCTAGGAGGCAGATATGAAATAAGTAACACATTTAAGAGACTTTAATGCATTAGAAATTGGCACAAATATCTGACACCTGTGTATGCTTTGAAGTCATGTTTGTAAAGAATGGGGAAGATGCTGTGTTGGTCTGAGCACAGGAATCGACGAGCGAACTGGAGTTTTGCTCAGTGAAATATGTTCCATAAATACTACAAAATAAGTGGAAGGAATGAGTATTAGATTCAGACCCTGTCCAAACTAATTCACAATTTGCTCTCGAGTGGTCATTAAAAGGTCATATTTCCATTTGCATTTCAACCAATTGAGTGAGATAATTTAGTGAGATGGCATCAGGTTCCAGAGTATCCAGATAGAATGGACACACCGTGTCAGACATCCGACCCCTGTGTTTAGAAATTACGTGTTTTACATCAAAAGGAAATGTCATTATCCCATTTGTAAATTGGAGCCTTGAAGGAGGCTTTGCAGGTGTTTCTTCATTACTTCTGCAGGAGACGGACTGCAAATTTGTTCTGTGCCCTTTAAAAGAGAAGGTGTGGAGGTGGAAAATATATCTTTATACTCCTGAGGTAATTTCCACCACTGCATTTTGTCTGGAGACAATGCAGCTTCTAGCTTTCAGAGATAAGGAAGTTAATTAACAAGATGTGCCAAGATAAGGGAGCCATGACTGATTTAGTTTGGCTAAGAGAGATTAAACCTGGGGTATGCAGGAAGACAGGAACAAGGCTTGAGAGGCTATGTATGGTTTTGCCAGTTTCAAAGGTGTAGGTACCTTAACCCTCTGGGGTCTGAGGGCAAAATGAGGAAAACTGGTAAATGTGCCATGCTGTGACATTTGTGTCATTTTAATCAACTTTATTTACAGTGATTCCAAATTGTTTCATATCATTGTTTTCAGCAGAACCTCAGCTACAATAATAACAGTAAGTAGGTCAGAATCATATGTTGGTTGCAAATTGCTCTAGAATCACATGAATTGTAAACAGTAGTTTTAAACACATCCAGAACATTACATTACATTACATTATTGGCATTTGGCAGACGCTCTTATCCAGAGCGACGTACAACAAAGTGCATACCCATAACCAGGGATAAGTTCGCTGAAAGACCCTAGAGGTAAGTACAATTTCAACTGCTACCTGTACCACAAAGATAAGGACAAGGGCCATTTTTTTTTTTTTTTTTTTTTTTTTTTTTGAACAAACAAACAAACAGAGCAAAAGTCACCAAAGTTAACTATCCAAACACTGCTTACCTAGCCAACTAAAAATACCGATACACAAAGCAAGGCACAGAGACAACAATTAAGGTTCACAGGGAGGTAGGGAGGGATGGGGAGAGGTGCTGCTTGAAGAGGTGCGTCTTCAGTTTGCGCTTGAAGGTGGGGAGAGATTCTATAGTTCTGACCTCAACGGGGAGTTCGTTCCACCACCGTGGAGCCAGAACAGACAGTAGTCGTGAGCGTGAGGTGGAGGTTCTGAGAGGGGGAGGTGCCAAGCGGCCTGTGGAGGCTGAACGAAGAGGTCTGGCAGGGGTGTAGGGTCTGATGATTTTTTGTAGATAAGCTGGGGAAGACCCTTTAACTGCTTGGAAGGCTAGCACCAATGTTTTGAATTTGATGCGAGCCATGACAGGCAGCCAGTGGAGGGAAGTAAGCAGGGGGGTGACGTGTGAGTATTTGGGAAGGTTGAAGACCAGACGAGCTGCTGCATTCTGGATGAGTTGGAGGGGTCTGATGGCGGACGCTGGGAGGCCAGCCAAGAGGGAATTGCAGTAGTCCAGGCGGGACAGAACCATCGCTTGGACCAGGAGCTGGGTCGAGTAGGGGGTGAGAAAGGGGCGGATTCTCCGTATGTTGTAGAGGAAGAACCTGCAGGACCGGGTCACCGCCTCAATGTTCTCGGAAAGGGACAGTCTGCTGTCCATCACCACGCCGAGGTTCCTTGCACTGGGTGACGGCGTGAGTGTGGTATCCCCGAGGGAAATGGAGAGATCCAGATGGGGAGAGGTATTAGCAGGGATGAATATCATTTCAGTTTTACCTGGGTTGAGCTTTAGATGGTGGTTGTCCATCCAGCTCTGGATGTCCCTCAGGCAAGCAGAGATACGGGCTGAAACCTGCGTATCAGACGGCGGGAACGAGACGAAGAGTTGGGTATCGTCCGCATAGCAGTGGTAGGATAGCCCATGTGCAGTGATCACAGGGCCAAGGGAGCGAGTGTAGAGAGAAAAAAGAAGCGGGCCAAGGACTGAGCCCTGGGGAACTCCTGTGGCGAGGGGCCGAGGTGTCGATACCGAACCAGCCCAGGCAACCTGGAAGGAGCGACCAGAGAGGTAGGACTCAATCCAGTCCAGGGCTGTGCCACAGATGCCCGTTGCTGACAGGGCAGACAGGAGGATGGAGTGATCCACAGTGTCGAAGGCAGCAGAGAGATCTAGAAGAATGAGGATAGAGGAGAGGGAGGCTGCTCGTGCGGCATGAAGCGACTCACTGACGGAGAGGAGCGCAGTCTCTGTCGAGTGGCCCGATCTGAAGCCAGACTGATGGGGGTCTAGCAGGTTGTTGTTAGAAAAGAAGGAAGAAAGTTGAGTAGAAGCGGCTCGTTCTATAGTTTTAGAAAGGAAAGGAAGAAGAGATACCGGGCGGTAGTTCTGGATGATGGAGGGATCCAGAGTAGGATTTTTTAGCAGCGGAGTGATGTGGGCCCTCTTGGAGGATGCCGGAAAACAGCCGGAAGACAGGGAGGAGTTGACAAGGGAGGTGACAAATGGGAGAATGTCAGGTGTGATAGTTTGGAGAAGAGAAGAGGGGATAGGGTCAAGGGCACAGGTTGTAGGGCGGTGGCAGAGCAGGAGTTGAGAAACATCAGAGTCCGTAAGGGGGGAGAAAGTGGAAAAGGAAGGGATGGGCCTAGAGGGGGGGAAGGGCACAGTGAGGGGGGCGGTGGTTGTAAAGGATCTGCGGATGACTGTGACCTTCTCATCGAAGAAATCAGCAAAGTCATCAGCAGCGAAGGAGGACTGAGGAGGAGGAGGCGGTGCGTTGAGGAGAGAGGAGAAAATGGAGAAAAGTTTCCGGGAGCGTTAGAAGAGTTCTGAATTTGCGTTTGATAGTATTTTGCTTTGGCGGCAGTGACATCGGAAGACATCGGACTTTGGAATATATATTTCCGGAGCACAGAGTGGAGGAGGGTGGTAGTGGAGTTAAGAAGTATGCACTTTCTGGTTAATGGGATGCACTCCTTGTCATGACAGGCTATTTCTGACCACTTAAAGATGGCAGTTAGCTATTGATAGCTAACTATCGTGTTAGCTACTAGTAGCTAGCGATACAACTGTACAAAGCTATAATTAAGCTAGACAACTTAAATAAAAATACATTTTTACACCAACTAATGGGTTACTTCCATAGCTAGCTATCTTCAGGCTTTTGTTGCCCTGCTGCTCTAGGATCTGATTTCGCAAAATATCTAAAGCGTAAAAAACAGCGTATCTGTTAGTCTGTAGCCATTCTAGCCATCCTAGCCATCAAATGTTTATCGGTGTGTCTTGTTGGGTTAGCTGGCTAGCTCTATGCTTTTATGCTTAGCTAGCTAGTCTATATTGGCTTGGTGGTAAAATAATGTTAACATTACTCGCTAATTGTTCATTAAATAGGACAATTTAGCTATAATGGCAACTTCTTGCTAGCTAGCAAAGTTATTAAGTCCTGTAAAGCATATATATTAAACCAACAACAGCAGACTAGTTGTCACCCGCCCAAGCTTACAAAACGACATTGCCTTAATGGAACGTTATCTCCAGATTTGCAGCTATCAACAGCTAGCACATCCTGACATGAGGCATAACATCTTCTCTGTTCATTCTCTTTCACTGCCCACCACTAACATTAATTACATGGATAACTATCATAGCTAGCTATATAGGCAGAGCTAGCTAGTAACTGTCTTTGATCATGCTGTAACGTTAGTTAGTTTTGTTAGTAAATTCTGAATTTACTGAGGAATGAGAAAATTACCTTTATCTCAGTGAAGAAGCAAATCAACCGTTCTTAGTAAAAAATTGGTTTTATTTGGTTTTAAATTTCTTTACATTTTAAAAAATATTTTTCTTTGGTTTTTTTTTAAAGACACACTCAATAACACAAACTAATAATTTAAACAGACATTTAAACAAATGAAACATAGACATCGAAAGACTGAAAACAAACTTCAAGAAATTGTGATTACAAAATCAAAAAAAACTTTACAAAACTTTACCAAATCAATATCTAATCCAAAAAAAACAAAAGACCGAAAAAGTTGTAACAAAAAAGCACATTTCACTCAGGTTTTACTGTCCCGAGAGGCTTCTGTGTCCCTTCCGTGTCCCTTGGGGGGTGGTCTATATGATAAACTCCTTCCAGTGGTCCACCCCCCCACTTCTCTCTAGCGAGGTGTCTGTTGCTGTACATATCCACCACAATGCCGTCCTGGAGGAGGTTTTGGATCCTCCTCCCGGAGAGTGACCAGGTCTACCGATGTCTTTTGGTAGACCTCGATGTTCCTCGTCTCCCACTTTACGATATTTATGATCCTCCACTGATGCTGGATCTTGGTAGTCTTGCATCCCCCCGGCGGACCGTAGAGGATGCCCTCAGCCATCAGGGAGGACCTCGGCAGGGACCTGCTCAGGGAGACAGAGGAACAAACAAGGCCCCACCAACCGCCTGGCCACAGAGCACTCCCAGAACAGGTGGTGAATGTGTTCTGAGTCAGTGCCTCCGTGGGGGCAGCGATCAGTCAGTGAAGTCAAGTGCCGTGGTACACAAATGTTCAAGTGGGGAGACACCTATGGGCTGTCATCCAGGCAATGTCTTTTTGCTTGTTGGTGAGACACTTGTGTGTCACATTTGCCAGATGACTTGCGGGTCCAGGTCTGCCCCCCCCACTCGAGAGCGTTACAATTTGGTCAGATCTTAAATGAGCCATACTCATTTTGTAGCTCCACGAGGTTAGGCCAGCCCTGGGCAGACCTGTCCTGTAGGCAAAGTCCTTCAGGGCTCGGTAGACGTAGGGGGGGTCCCAGCTGTAGGGTATGGTGAGGTCCAGCACACCCAAGCCCATTGCTCTGAGGAAGTGGGTGGCATAGTACCTGGCAAAGGTACCAGAGGCCTTACCCACCTTTACCCACCTTCCCTACGTTCTGGACAAGGGTGGCCAGACCCTGCACCATGATGATGTTGACAATGTCTGGGACCCCCCCAGCCCCCGATTCCGCTCCTCCTTGAGGAGGGTGGACGCATTTCAGCTTTCCCATGGTGCTCCCCCAGACAAAGCGGAAAGCCATCCGGGTGATTAGCTTCCCGGTGGCTTTGTCTGGGAGAAACACCCTCCCCACATAGAGCAGAATGGGTAGGACTATTGCCTTCAGGACAAGGATCTTACCCGCCATGGTCAACGGCCGTGCACTCCAGCTCCGGATTTTGTTTTGGACGTTGTGGAGGGCTCCCTCCCAGCTGATTCTTCCTCCTCCGTCAGCCTGGAAGGTCCCCCCAGGAGCTTGATGGTATTCCTATGGACAGGGAAGGAAACGGTCAGCTCCTCACTCCAATGGTGGAGACAGAAACATTTCACTCTTGTCCCTGTTGACCAGGGCGCCAGTGGCCACACAGAAGTCGTCCAACACCTTGGTGGCACAAGTGATAGAACGACTATATGTGGCGACGATGGCGATGTCGTCCATGTACGCCATCACTTTTAGCCGTTCCCCCCTGGCTCCAGGTAGTGGGTAACCTACCACCCCTGGATTGGCCCTGATGGCCTGGAGGAACGGTTCCAAGTAGATGACGTACAGGAGAGATGCTAGAAGGCACCCCTGCCTGACGCCAGACCTGACATTGAACAGGGCAGAGGGCTGCTGATTGACAACCACTCTGCCCGTTATGTCTATCAGACAGATTTTTGTCCAGTGCAGGAGGGGGCCAGGAATGTTCATTTTCTCCAGCACTCTCTCCAAACACACATGACTCACCCGGTCAAATGCCTTCTCCTGATCTAGGCTGAGAAGGCACAAGGGGGACCTCCGCTCCCTGGAGTGGGTGATTAAATCCCTCATGAGGAGCAGGTTGTCATTTATGGACCTCCCCTGCACACTGCAGGTCTGGTCCTGTCCGAAAACTGATGTTATCAGGCCTTGAAACCTCCCCATCAGCGCCTTCGCCATGATCTTATAGTTAACTGAGAGGAGGTTGATCAGCCGCCAGTTGCGAAGGTCCCCCTTCTTTGGGACAAGAGCTACTGAGCTCTGTCTCAGTGAGGCGCCTAACCGCCCCTCCCCGTACGCAGCCCTGAACACTTCCGCCACGTCCTCCTTCAGGAGATCCCAGTGAGCCTGATAAAACTCGGCTGAGATTCCATCAGGACCTGGAGCTTTGTGTGTGTTCAGGGAGTGCACAGCCCTGGTGAGCTCCTCAATGCTGAACTCCGCCTCCATCTGCTCATCTCCCAGGCACCTGTCCAGGCAGCCCAGGAAGGTGTCCATGAGAGCCCCATCTGAGGGCCTCTCGTTATAAAGGCCCTCATAGAACTCCCTGGCCACCTCCCGGACCTCTGCCTCTTCAGACACCACCACACCTCTGTTGTTATAGAGAGACAAGATGTTATTAGTCTTGGTCCGTGCCCTGCGGAAGAAGAACCGTGTGCACTTCTCATCCTCCTGGAGGCCCTGGAGTTTGGAGCGGAAGGTCTGTTTCTTCTGCTCTTCCCGGTAGAGGGTGGTGAGGCTCTGCCGAGCTTGTGCAATTTCGCTGCTAACATCCAGGCCTCGGGACTGGGGGAGGCTTAGTCTTTGGAGGGCAGCATTGTGACGTTCAAAAACTGCCCTCCTTTTCTTCGCCTTCCTCCTCCCGACTGCCTGGAAGTAGCCCCGCACTCGCTCCTTCACCATCTCCCACCACTCCACCGGGGAGTCAAAGAGATGTTTCAGACTCACCCACTCCAGGTATCTCCAGGAGACGCACCTGGGGGTCTTGGCCCGGGCCCGGGCCCCTTACCCACGGTTATAGGTTTCTCCCAGACCAGAGACACGGTCACCATGTGGTGGTCCGAGAAGTGCACTGCCTTGGTGGAATAGCTGTGCACCCTCAGGCCTGGGGAGAGCAGAAACATGTCAATTCTGGAAGAGGAGGAGCCAGAGGAACTCACAAACATGTGCTGGGGAGGAGAGGCGCCCCCAGCGTCGCAGAGGGAGAAATCCTCAATGAGGGACCGCAGCAGGGTGCTGGAGCGATCCGGCCTTGGTTTGCTGCGGTCCTCATCTCTTAATGCACAGTTGAAATCTCCCCCTACGATGACATCGTGCAGTGTAACAGCGGTGATAGTTTTGTGAAAAGGGAGACTCTCTTGGCCATGCTGGTGGGGCCATACACGTTGATGACCCTGAGTGGGGAACCCCCGACCTCGAGATCGGTGACGAGGATTCGCCCACTCTCCACAATGCTATGTGCTGTTATTTTAACAAAGGGATTTTTCATCAACGTGCCCATCAGCTCTGGCGATGTTAGAGCCAGACCAGAGAGAGTCTCCCATTCTCCATTCCCCCCCAGAGCGCCATCCCACTCCCGAAACGGAATTCCACATTCCTGGAGCAGGACAACGTCTGAGGGGATCTGAGATAGAATAGAAAAAACGGTGGTGCGTTTGTCAGGGTGTCTAATGCTGCGGGTATTTAGTGGTGAGCGTGAAATTGTTTACCATGATGTTTATTGTTTGTGTGTGTCTGGTGATCCGGTATGGTTGTGTGCCATGGAATTATTGTCCGAGTCTGCAGATGAGGAGTCTGACCCCTCCACCACGATGGGGGTGTCAGAGTCAGGCTCCTCTTTAACTGTGGTGACGATGGGTTGGGTGACAGGGGGTGCTGTTGAGGTGGGGGTTACCGGTGTTGTGCTGCAGGGAAGGATTGACAGTGTTTGTGTTGCGGGGAGTAAGCTTTCAGGCTGGGACAAAGGGGGAGTGGATGCTCTAGTGTGTGGAGTGGGGATAGGATGGGGTGGGGGAGGGGGGGCAGTCATTGACGGTGGTGGGGGCGCGGTGCTCCGGGCCCTGTTCGGGTACGAGAGGGGGCAATCACGGAAGAGATGCCCCCTCACCCCGCAGAGATTACAGGGCCTCGGATCAAGGCACGCCCTAGTCTCGTGCTCGCCGCCGCAGTTCCTGCACAGCTTGGGCATGCCGTATAAAAACACCACGCCCCGGTGTCTCCCCAGCGTGATGGTGCTGGGGATGTGACATACCCCCCCAACTGCAGAGGGGTCAGGCTTGAGTTGGACCAGCTATTTCCTGGCCCCGGTCCAGACTCCGTCCTCATCCAGGACCCTCCTGGCTTCATATTTAACTTTCCCATACCTGCCCAACCACGTACTCACATCGTGGTCCTGTACAGTTTCATTTAAAAACTGCACAGTGACCACTTTGCTTTCCGTATTGGACAGGGGCTCAACTTGGAAATTACTGAGGGGAGACCTGTCCTTCTCCTCTCTATAGTGGTTCCAGAACCTCTCCAGGACATTAGCATTCTTAAAGCTGATTTAAAAAATGTTGGCATTTCCTGGAACCTTCACCATGCAGTTCAGGTCGCCTGGCACGAAGCCAATGGCTCGCTGAAGCACTGCCCGGCTAAACTCCAGGCGGGTCATACCTGTCACTCTCTTCTGGCTGTTACTTGGGGCAGCAGCATTGGTTCCCCCCTAGTGGACGCTGGATCGGTGGCGCCCTCTTCAGCTGTGCCGTTCGCCTCTTGCTCCACCAGGGGGCCTACCCTGTCACTGCTGCCCCCCTCTCTGCTGTTCAGGAGGGTTAGCCGGACGGCATTGTGGCGCCGCACTCCTGGCTGGGCTGCTGTCGCCATTCCTGCTGGGGGCCGGAGTCCAGCTGTAGGCAGAGAAAACAAAAACATGCCTAAGGGTTGGTGGCCTGTCCCAGGGGGACCGAACTTGGAGGGGTGGCTGATGGTTCAGCTGCCCCTGCCGCTAGTAAACCTCCCTTCCGGTGGTGGGGTGCCAGGCGTTGGTCCGGTACGCAGAAAACAGGTCCGGATCCAAAGGGCCCGCGGTCTTCGGGGGGAGGTCCACGGATCCCCCTTTCTGCCTGCTCCACACGCCTCGTCCTCCGGAGGGGCTCCGCTGGGTCTGCTGCAGGGGCTGTAAACCAGAGGTAGAGACAGAGGGAGAAAACAGGCAAAGGCCCAGCAAAAGTTGGTGCAGGCCCGGAGACCGACCCTTCTGGGCGTTCTCTCCGGGCAGCTCTTGTACTCCCCTCTGGCTTTCGGAAGGAAAGCGTTCTGCAGCAGTGGCGCTCTTCCTCTGGATGGCGGGAGACTTCTGGCAGGGTGGCCTCAAGGCCTGTCTCTGCCTCCGCTGGATGGCTCTCGAGGATCCTCGTCGCCACCTCAGTCCAGGAATGGTGGTGGAAACCCGGGCTTCCTGACTGGCTCCCTGGATCCTCGAGGCTCCTCTGGTTCCGGCTCCCTCTGGTGGCAGGCTCTGGCAACGGCAGCTCTCCTCCGCTGTTCCGGGATCAGCTCCTTCACTCCTCTCTCTCCAGCCACCTGATGGTCGTTTCCTCCCAACACGCCCTGGGGGTTCCTGAAGTTCGGAGAGAGCTGCGGTCCGGGGGGGATCCGTGAACTGCGAGCCCGCACCATAAATAATATAAATAAAACATGACATGCCAAAGAAGGCGTATTGCTAGATGGTATAACCACAAACCGTATCACTAACCATATATATAATCTAGCAAAAATTATATATACGGTTGGATAATTTAGCAGCTAATTTCAGGCCAAAGGCTTTCCTATCTTTAATCTGTTATTGAGCAAGGTAATGTATGTATGGAAAAGATCCTTTTGAATGTGAATTCATTTTGCCATTCGACTATTTTTGGACATTAGAAATCAGCTGATAATCTTTTTGTGAACTATTGCTTTAAGGCTCCAAGTGCTAGTGCAGTTCTGGGTACATTTATTTCATAACTGATTTAGAGTACATGTAATGTCTATGTGAGCCCACACAAAATATTAATGGGAGTTGCACTGCTAAATCATACCATCCTCATATAATAATGTTATAATGATGGTAGACATAATAAAAATCAAGAAAATTGTATTTACAATTGTATATAGCACTTTTCAAGAAACCAAATACTTTGCAAAATCTGGGGGAAAAGGACAATTACTATGGTGACTAACAATACAATTATGATTATTTTTCTTTATTTATTATTTACACAGGGAGGACTCATCGAGACATCTCATTTTCAAGAGTTTGCTGTTAACAAAAAGCCATACAATATGACAGGAAAAACATTTAAAATAAAACTTTACATTTTACAATAGAAACTAATACAATTTAAAAGTGAAATCTATCAAATCACAAATTCTACAAAACATGTACAAATCTTTTCTGCTGTGATGTTCTCTCTTATTATACAGTTGTCTGAACATCGATTTTCATGGCTGCTACCATTAGCTCAGATATACACTATGTACTTATGTAATTTGGCAGTGATTATCTCTTTTAATTTCTTTTACGGAACACGAATTACTAGAAAGTAACAAGACACAATTGGTACATTTTAAGTACACATAGCAACTAAATATGTACCTAATTGATTTTGAGAAAAACAGAAATTAATGAACTCCTGTGTTCCTCTGAAAGTAATCTATTTGGTTGTTGAATATTTGATTGAATCCTCAGCAGCCCTGCCCAATGTTGTTTGAAGTAGACCACCATAGTTACAGGTCACGATACTGTCCTTTTTTGGCTTTTGCCAATCATTATCCCTTCTTTAAAACATAGTTTTTTGGGTTGAATTTCTTGTCTTTTTCGGGTTTTGCCACCATTATGACATTATCTCTGACTTTAAACATAGTTTTTGTGTTGAATATATATATATATATATATAATATATATATATATATATATATATATATATATATATACATAAATAAAATATAAATTCATGGAATAATAAAATAACAAAACACGCTTTACAACTGTGCTCTTTCATTTCTGTGCACAATACGAACAGTTGAGACCACTCGCGAAGTTTGTTAGGCTCGAAAAACTGATGTGGAACTAAATGCATACAGGCGTGCGTGAAGAGGTTCAGCTGTTTTTCATACCAAAGGTCAGAATGGGGAAGAAATGTGATCTAAGTGACTTTGACCGTGGAATGATTGTTTCAGTATCTCAGAAACTGCTGATCTCCTGAGATTTTCATGCACAACAGAGTTTTCTCTAGAGTTTGCAGATAATGGTGCAAAAAACGAACAACATCTTGTAAGCAGCAGTTCTGTGAGAAAAACGCCTTGTTAATGAGAGAGCTCAGAGGAGAAGGGCCAGACTGGAAGGCGACAGTAACGCAAATAACCATACATTACAACTGTGGTATGCAGAAGAGCATCTCTGAACACACAACGCGTCAAACCTCTAGGCAACAGCAGCAGAAGTTGAGTGTAAGAAATTAGTCTAATAAAAACAATACCTAATACAGTGCTAACTACCTAATTACGCAGCAGGCATCAAACAGGTTGACCAAAGAAAACAACAGCTGTTGATGACAGAAACATTGTGAGAGTTTTATAAGAAAAAAAGTGGATAGGCTACAGCAGCAGAAGATCAATAAGTCAAAAAAAATAAGTCTAATAAATACCTAATAAAGTGCTCACTGAGTGCACAGGGTGGCAATAACCTTGCAATCGGCTTTATGTTCAAATTGGTATATTACAATTGTGCAAAGAGCAATAGTGGACTTTTCCCAGGCTGTGGCTGCATTAGGCATTAACCTTAAACAATAACAAACGACTAATCAGCTAATATCTAAAATACTAATTAAGTTATCATTATAAATCACCATATATAATCATGAACACAGGCATGCACACAGGTGCATACAAACACACACACACGCGCGCACACACACACACACACACACACAGCCATACAGCATTTCTGCTGACAAGATACTGCATTTCCCCCCCATTTGGACAGAGTTTATGCCATTCTGGTTGTCAGAAGTTAGTCAGAAGTTTAATCTCGGTGGCATTAAAATGTGTATTGACTGTTTATGAACTTGCAGCAATTCACCACCATCCCCACCCCAAGCAATTTCACAGCTGTTTATTTCATCACAGTGGGAATATGGATGTTGCATTTCCGCGCATTCATATTAAAGCCTTAAAAATCCCCATTCATTATTTGAATTATCAGCCAGACAGTTTGATTAAAGCACAGACAAACATTTCATTTCAGGTTTTCTTGCTTATTTTTAAGGGAGGGATGTACTGAATGGTTATGCTGTTGTTTTTGCTCTTTTTTGGTTTTTATAATTCCATTGTGAAATGAGCATGAAAAACCATTAGAACATCATGCAGGCCGTGACAAATACAAATGTGGAAACAGACTTGTTTACAATCAAGGAAATATGTTAATAGCTTTTGCAGGGTGGGTTAAGCCAGCAGAAATATGAAAGACAAAAATATTTCAAATTCTAAACATTAGCAAGACAGAATAATTAATTCCACTGAAGGTCCATAACTTCAAAATGTACGAGAGCCCTAAAGTAAGGGCAGTAAAGTAACTGATGACATCCTCAAATATCAATACTAGAAGCAATAATAACCTTTCAAAAAATAAATGAGAAATTATTTCAGGAAAAGGAGCTATTCTAAAAAAAATTATATTTATTTCTGAAAGTTATTACGAGTTAGTTACCTTGTTTGTGTGAGATAACACAAGTATGCTACCATTTGTATTGTTGTTAAATGTGCATTTCAGTGCAATGTTGGTGACAGTCTAGTTTCTGCATGATTAAAGTTATTTTAGATTGTGGCAGTTGGCAGTTGCCATTTTCTTTACAAAAACTCCATGCTAGGTTACCGGCAGCAAGTGAATGACCGGCACTTTGATGTGGATTGCTCAATCAAGAAAATAAACAAAACTAATTTTGCACATAGAATCATTTAATTTAATCATTTAGCCTATTAATTAATTGCAATTGCTTCATAATTGGATGAAAGAGGTAGGGAGGAATGCTATAATTGTGGCGTGGTCATAGAAATTATACAACTCTGCGGGGCTATAGTAACACCTCTGACATACACTCAATGAGCACTTTATTAGGAACACCTGTACACCTACACATTAATGAGGTCCGAGGAGAATCGCCAGACTGGTCAAAGGTGACAGGAAGGTGACAATAACGCAAATAACAAAATTACAACAGTGGTATGCAGAAGAGCATCTCTGAACACACAACACATCAAACCTCTAAGTGGATAGTCTACAGCAGCCGAAAACTCCAAAAAAAAAAAAAAACCTAATAAAGTTCTCACTGAGTGTATGTTCGTTTTTTCATTGAAACTGAGACTTTGTTTTGCCTAGCATATATTCTGGACAGACCACATTATGGCGAAATCACGCAAGCGAATGGGTGAACTGTTTGAAGGTCAGTGCAGCCCAACTACCTGAACAGTACAGACGCTCCTTCTGGCTGTATATTGCCATACTTGACAGCTTGCATCAAAGGACTGTGGCCTAAAGTGTCACAAGCCTGATCAAAAATGCACAGCTAAATGTCTGTGCTTTGGTTCATAAAAGCCTTCAAAGTAAAAGTTAAAAGAAAAATATTCCCTTCATAGCAGACACGTACATAGAGAGTACCATGATGACTGTAACTGCTTTAATAATTCTGTTGCAAGAAAGAAAAACTGTTGAATTTGAATTTTAAAATCTGAAAAATAGTCATTAAACTCCTCGTTAAGATAAACTGAGTTTTAATAAGAACTTTAATTGGTTATGGCTGTATCTCCACTCCACAGCCCCCCCCCCCCCCCCCCCTGCACCCCGCCCCCCCACCCCTGCTCATACACACACACACACACACACACACACACAATTCTCCTATTGCTTCCATGAAGCCTGCAGACTACAATTTTAGGCCTATACAGGTCTATTGGCAATGCAAAGCAACAGTAAACAAACTCCTGGAATAAAGCTTTTTTGTGTGGCACTAAACCGTTTCATTACAGCCAATTGGAATGAAACCCAATTATAAAAATAAAAGTCAGATTAGGCAAGTGCAAATGGATTTAAGTCACAAATCTTCACCTCAGAGTAAACTTGGAATTTTATGTCTGTTTGTTCCCAATTCACCATCCCTCAAAGAAAGCCTGTTTTCAAAGGTCTTATTTAAACTTCAAATAGACACTTAAATACATTCTACTTCAGAGCCAATTATTCAGCACGCTCGTGCCATGCTAACTTCTGAGCTTCTGGGTTTTTTTTCTGTGTAACCCCAAAGCCTGAATCCTCCCACCCCCCCCCCCCCAGCCACCCTCTTTTTCATCAGTTTATTTCTGTTTACCAGTCCTTCACAAGAAGTAAAGAATGACATTTTTAATTTTGTTGAATTCTTTTGGTGGAAAAACAAATGATGCAATTTGGTTGTTATTTCAGAAACTGCGGCTTCCTTTAGAGCTCAGGTATAGCAATTGCGCACGTCAATATACCATGCATTTAAGACACTTGCGGTGAAAAAATCCCTTTGGTTATTGTTATTGTTACAGAGCCAGCACACATTAATCACCATAGTTCTCAACTATAAACTTGAAACTGAGGGGTCACTGGCCTGAGCTAGTGGTGCACGTATGCTTGTTTGTTCAGCAATATGCATGTGATGTACCTGTAGTTTCCCTGCCCTTTTTTGGAAAAAGTTTGATTGTCTGTGTGTTCTTACGTTTGCAACATATTTAATGATATTTTATCATAACAGAAAGCAGTAGTAAGCATCAATGTCATATCTCAGTAAAGCTCAGGCTAATCAATAGAGCAGGGCAGGCAGACATGATTCAATTTATCTGTGCTTCCCCATTACCGTTGGAGCACAAGGGAGTTGTTGTCCTCTCAGCTGACGTCATAGATGGCTTAAACAACATGGCTTGGCATGTCTGGCCCCTCACCCCTCTCTACATTCCGAAAATAACTCACACAGTCTTTAATAACCGTTAGCAGCCTCTCTGTAATTATAGCCTAAATCAGCATCCCACAGGACTGCAAAAAGCAATTAGTTAAACAATTGAACTTTGCCACAATGAGCATTAATTTTGGATGCTAATTAAAAGCCACTGTCTAGCCAACCAATAGTTTTTAAATACCAATGGTGTTGTGGAAGACAGGAAAATCCTACAAATGGAATGCACATAATATTTCCACTTTCTCAAAAAGATCCTGCTGATATGTAGATGGCCGTCATTAATTAATAATCAAGATTTAATGATAGCACGCTATCAAAGGATTTTATCCATGTGCACCTCTGTATGATGACAAATGTGAATAGCAAATCAACTAATGTAAGTGATGTCTTCTGATGTTGTTTTCATTTGATACATTACCGTATACACAGTAAATATACTTATGGCAATGACAAGGTACACCTTGTTCTTCAAGGATCAGATTTCCCAAATGTACCCTGAAAGTACTGTAATGTTCTCTTTGGGTACAAAGTATGTTTTCCAAGCCAAAGTTATATATAGCTGGCTAGGTAAACAATTTTATGCACCGATAGAGTACTGCACCAGTGACAAGCATGTACCTTTTTAGGCACTGCGTAGGAGTCAAAGGTTCCAAAGGAATTCCCATAGGAAATAATTTGGTAAATAACATGTAATAACACGAAAACACCAGTATCTCAAAAAGTGTGTCCGTGTGTGTGCGTGAGTGTGTATGTGTGTGTGCGGGTGTGTGTATATGTGCAGAATTTAAATGTATGAATTACCAGGTGGCCAAAAAGTAATTGAATTAAAAAAATATAGGAATCAATGGTTTGAAAATAATTGCTATTGGAACAATGTAAAATAAATACATAAATAAGACACCACAAACCTCCAATCGGTGAGTGTTTAGAACAGATTGAGGAACACGTATTTTTGGGGGGATATTGACAAAAGTCAATGCTTTGGGTCAAAGATGACCACCCATGCATATAAAGGTTAATAGTGCCTGAGAAAAGCAGTGTGTGAACATGCTTTTTACTCCAGCGGATGAGTATGATG
The DNA here is from genome assembly GCF_963692335.1 of Osmerus eperlanus. Lineage (NCBI taxonomy): Eukaryota > Metazoa > Chordata > Actinopteri > Osmeriformes > Osmeridae > Osmerus > Osmerus eperlanus. Next base: position 21,792 of record NW_026911937.1, read on the forward strand.
GTATTGTGAGCAGTGCCCTGCTTGTGTGAGCATACTGTATGTGTCACTTTTCTGTTAGCTGTGGGTGGGACTGTGGGATGCAGCCGAAGGAAGAATGTATCTTGGGAAGAGGCAGGTCTTTCAACCCCATCCACTTCGCCCCCTTGTGGTGGAGTCCTCAGCTTATTGTTGTCATATAATTTCATTCATATTTATATCATATAATTTAACTCGACAATATATCAACAGCAGTGTATATGCTTATCAGCCACTTATTTGCAAAGCAGGGCAATAAAACCCCAGCCAATTATTAAATACAGACATATTTATGGAACCAAATATCCACCAAATGAAGACTGTTTTCTGACTAACGTTGTGTATTTTGCCATTTTGCAGAACAACATTTTTGCCGGGACTATACCTAAGCGAATGCCGTCTTGAACTACTTCTTATTGTTGAGTAAATGCATTGTTAGGTCATTTCAGTACCAAACTAATGTAAAACATGGCAAGCTTCTTGTACAGGGTTTCCTACCCTCTCCAACAAGGTATGATGTGTCACATTCAGGTGACAGACAGTTTCAGAATAACACTACGTTCACATAGGAGAATGAATATACAGATGTGCGTAATTACAGGATTTGGTAATGCTATATACAAACCTGTAATTGTACTGGTTAATGGAGCTAACTGGGCTGCCTAATGCCTGCTAACTGGGTTAACCTAATTTTCCATTTCAAATATGGTGTAGTTCGGTTACTTTAGGGTGAAGAGCTGGATCTTAGCAGACACCATAATTCAGCTCTGCACATTTGTTCATTTGTGTTATTCTATTTAACTTCTTCCAAAACCTTCTTTTCTCATCAATGGATCTATTTGTTTTCTTTTCAGTTAGCATTTCTGCTTAATTTTCCGGTTTGGCAGAAAGCCAAGCCAAGACATTCTAGCAGAAACTGACTATCTACAGTACACACAAAATTGCTTCTCAGTGGCAGAAGGCATGGTGAAATGTTGAGTTGATTTTAAGAAACAGATTGTGTTTTCCTCAGACAATGTGAGCCAGGTGATTAAGGTTCTCTGGTGTGAAAGTTGGAAAGACAAAATTTGTGAAACATACAATAGATTCAAGCAGCTTGTGAATGCATACTGAACATTATCGTGACAGGTTCATAGTGCAGGCAGAACAATAAATCATAGTAACAGACTTCCTCGCAGCATGGAACAACTACAGTCAACTGAAAGAGAAGGCAAATAAGAGAGATAATAATAAATAATAAATTCCAGGATATTGCATCTCCATACAAGCAGGTAACACATAAATGCGAATTCATGAGATGGAAGATAATACTCCAACCAACAATGGTGACTGTTCTTTATATCACTGAAAATATAAAGGTCAGTATGGTCCCATACTGACACATCTCAAAGGTGCTCTATTGGATTGATATGGTGACTGTGGAGGCCAATGGAGTACAGTGAAACATATTCAGCCAATACATTGCATATGTTAGCCTATTATTTATTTCCCAACTCGATCACTGGACTTTCAAACAGTCACAAACTACATAGAGCATTGCATAAAAATACATCCCCCAATCAAACGATTGAAAAACACGTGAATCCCATGATGTAACCATACAGCCCACATCTCTTCCATAGTAAGTAATTTTCCAAATCAAACGAATTTCGGAAACAGACCCTCACCAACCCTACTTAGCCTATAGGTTTTGGAGATACATACGTACAATCCCCTCCAAAGGTATTGGAACAGCAAGGCCAATTCCTTTGTATTTGCAATACACTTAATACATTTGGGGTTGAGATAAAAAGAATTTCAGCTTTTATTTCCTGGTATTTACACCTAGATGTGTTAAACTACTTAGAACATAGCAGCTTTGGTATCAGACCACCCCATTTTTAGCTGAGAAAAAGTATTGGAACAGAGAGTAAATTAAACTAAGTAACACATAAGTAGCATATCCCTTACTTCCCTCACAATGTATCCCTCACAATGTTTCTGTCATCAACTGCTGTTGTTTTCCTTGCTCAACCTGTTTGGTGTCTGTTGCTTAGTTAGGTAGTTTGCACTGTATTACTTACTGTATTTATTAGACTAATTTTTTACCCTGATCTTCTGCTGCTGTCGCCTATCCACTTAGAGGTTTGATGTGTTGTGTGTTCAGAGATGCTCCATTCTGTTGTAATGTGTGGTTATATATATCACTTTCCTGTCATCTTTGACCAGTCTGACCATTCTCCACGGTCAAAGTCACCTAGATCATTTTGTCCCCATTCTGATGGTTGATGTGAACATTAACTGAAGCACCTGACCCGCAACTGCATGATTGTATGCATTGCACTGCAGCCACACAATTGGCTGATTTCACAATCACATATGGTAAATGGTTGGCATTTATATACAGCCTTTATCCAAAGCGCTGTACAATTGATGCTTCTCATTCACCCATTCATACACACACTCACACACCAACGGCTATTGGCTGCCATGCAAGGCACCGGGGACACTTCAACACCCTCAGTGCGGGATCAAACTGGCAAACCTGCTAGCCAATGTCGCCCCCACATAAATAATGTACAATGTACAATATACAAAACATTTGACATTGGACAACCAAATACATATGTTTCCCAGCAGTCTGCATTTCAGAAAATAAGAAAACGGACTACTGCTTTCAAAGAAAGTATCACAGATTATGTAATTAATACTGTTTGGAATACATTGTCGTCACTATTTGTCATGGTCAGATGCTGTCATTTAAAAAAAAAATGTTTTTAAAGTGTAAGCATGAAACTGATATGTTTGTGGACTTGGCAGTATAAAATAGACCAATGTTCCAGTTGGAAATTGTTTTGATGCTGGATTGATAATGTTCTTGCACTATGTTCTCATTCAGCTGTTGAATTTACTTTAATTTAGCCTTTAACTTCTATCACCAACATTGGGGGAGAAGGGACAAGAGTTTGAATATGGGCCAAACATTGCGGGGATAGATAAGGCTTTTTCAGAAATTGGGGCGACATGCAAATGACACCTACACACCATTGCACCACCACCAGCCTGAACCATTTATACAAGGCTTCATGTTGTTTACGCCAAATTCAGATGCTAATACGCTCAGTAACCACTTTATTAGGTAGACCTGTACACCAGCCAATATATTATAAAGCTGAGCTACAGTATTGGTTTAAAAAATGACGGCATTTAGAGTGGACCAAATTCAATTATGAAGAATCTTCATTTGAATTTTTAACTAAAAATTGACAGTAAATGATGAGGAAATTTCAGCCAAAAGAATTTACCTGTTGGCTACATCCAAAAAGTCAGTGTTTATTGCTGAAAATTGCATGCTTTCACTAAGTATTGTGAGGAGGCATAAGCTTGGAACATGAGGCTAGTTATTCTTCATTGCAAACTCAGGAGGTACCACACCAAAGAGCCCAAGCCTCTTTGCTTTAGACCTGCCTTCATCCCTAATGTTTTCAACTCAAAGTATGTTTTTTCCCTCTGAACTGTCCTTCACAACCTAAACCTAAAGCGCACTGTATCACAGAGGACTGTTATACACGACCGCCCCTGTAGGCAGCCTGTCTCCATAAGTGACAATGGCTTGAGGAGCTGTCTAAAATGGAGCCCGGCTTTTGTTTTCCCTTCATCAATATTAAGCAGCCTTCTTCTCTCACGTCGCTTGGCAGCTCTCGGCCCAAAGTGTCCCTAATACCGCCGATGCTGCTGTGTGCAGGGAGCGCTCCAAAACTCTGGGGACGGCCGCAGGTAATCGTCGTTTTATCTGGGATTCTTCACCCAGGGGATTAGCAGAGTTACTAGGACACACTGAGCATTTGGTGAACCCTCGCTAACTTAGCCCAAGGGCGTTGTTTTCCAAGAAAAACAAGTTTTCCTCAGCTCTTGCTGCTGCAGTCAGCACACATTGTGTTCTAAAAACTTTTGATTAAAAGCAGGTGTTTCAGAAAAAAAGAACAATGTTCACAGCAAAATGGCACCTGTAGTAAATAGCAGAAGCATTGCATCTGGGAAATGGTAATCATACACCAGTATTTTTATTGCAGCAGAGCACAGCATGATAAAGGAGAAGGTAACATGATTCTTTTTTTCCATATATCCTAACAATAAGGAACAGCATTTTATGACACCTGTCAACTTTTCATGGCAAATTAATTGTGGATTCATCATCTGACAAAATGGAATGAGCCTGAGAATTCAGAAAAGACTACTGGATTGTCTTCATGGCATTCATTCTGAATGACAAATTTGTATCTGCTTACTTGTTATGAGACAGGCATTCATTCAATTGTAATACTGTGTTTATTTACTCTGAGTTAAGAAAATACTATTTTATGAAAGAATCAGTTTGCTGTCTCAGGACCAACTTTTTCCCCATTGACCTCGCA
>NW_026911938.1:0-10000 GCF_963692335.1 Osmerus eperlanus
GGCCTCCATAGCCGGCCTTAATGTGATTAGTACCCTGTGTATATTCCGTGGGGTTATTCACAGTCGGAGAGGAGGGGACGGGGGGTGTGGACAGGGGGTGAGGAGGGCTGAGGAGGGGTCCAGGGGACCCATTAGCTGTCTCCTCTGTTCGTCTGGTCTGTCTGACCCTCTCTCTCCCTCTCACACACTCTCTCTTTCTCACTCTCTCTCTCTCTCTCTCTCTCTCTCTCTCTCTCTCTCTCTCTCTCACTCTCTCCTCTCTCTCTCTCTCTCTCTCTCTCTCACTCTCTCTCTCTCTCTCTCACTCTCTCTTTCTCTCTCTCCATCAGTATTCACCCCAATGCGGTGGGTCCCAGCTGGCCGTGGCCCTGCTTTCACACACACACACACACACACAAGTAGATGCATAAACACATGCAAACACACATAGACCGCACACACACACACACACTCCTCTTTGTCCCAGGCCAGACTCTTTGTGGCGTGCCAAGCCACTGGCCACAAACAAAAGGGCCTGTTTGACCAACACTTGTTCCTGAGACAAAGCCGGATGCAGGAAATGTGGTTTACTAAACAGAATTCTGCCGACAAAAGGCTAGACCCAGTCCATGTTCTGACAGGTCTGGTTCCACACTGTCTTCCAGGGTGGCAGAGGGGAAGTTGGAACCTGGCATTAGTGTGTCAACGCCAGAGTCCAGACTGACCACTAACTCCACACAACAGAGAGAAAGAGGGAGAGAGGGAAAGGGGAGAGAGAGAGTGAGTGAGAGACCAAAGGAGAACATAAAGGACAGGCAGAGAGAGGAACTCAGACAGCGAGAGCGAGGGAGCGAGGTAAACAGGAGAGGGGAGAGGGAGGGAGAGAGAGAGAGGGAGGGAGAGAGAGAGAGAGAGAGAGAGAGAGAGAGAGAGAGAGAGAGAGAGAGAGAGAGAAAGAGAGAGAGAGAAAGAGAGAGAGAGAGAAAGAGAGAGAGAGAGAGAGAGATGAGAGAGAGAGAGAGAGAGAGGAGAGAGAGAGAGAGAGAGAGAGAGAGAGAGAGAGAGAGAGAGAGAGAGAGAGAAAGAAAAAAAAAACTTGGCGGGGGCCGCGCGCAGCTAGATCTCCAGATACCACAACTCGGCATGGTGGTCTCCAGACGGCGAGCACTGTGCCAGGTAGTAATGTGTTCTGTGTGGGGCCGACTCCAATCAGACTTTCACACTTCCTACCTTTCCCCCCCCCCCCCCCCCCCCCTCTCTCAGGAAAGCTGAGAAGAGCAACGGTGAGACATGGCGTCTGTGTCTCTCTGACCCACTAAGGAAAACCATTAGGGACAGATGGCCCTCCACAGAGGGCCTAATTCAGGAGATGCACACACACCCGCACAATGGACAGAGCCGTACGTGTGTGTGTGTGTCTGCGTGTGGATCTGTGTGCCTGGGTGGGTGTCTGGACGGTTTTTAAATATGCATGCGGCCCCGGCGTGTCATAGTGCGTGTCTGGTGTTAATGTGCGTGTGCCTTATACAAGCAGCTCTCCGGAATTGGCCAAAAAAAAAACGCATCCCAGGTTTGTGTCAATTTGACGGGACCTTCTCCTATAAGCGGACCCGAGTTTGAACTGACCATCCATTCATCCATAAATCCGCCCGCATACCCCACGGTCCCAGCCCTCCTTAGCCCAGTCGGGAGCCCCCTAGCCTGGGCACGGCCGAGCCCGGAGCTCCCTGCCCGGTAACAAGCCTGGTCGTTTGTCCTCATGTCGTTATCCACCGTGTGCTCCCAGCGACAGCGCCTACCCGGGGTCGTCATCAGCCCGGACGTCACGGCATCCCGGACGAACCCCTGGAGCAGCGTTTTTTTTCCAATGGCTAGCACATACAACCGTGTGTATAGCTGTTCGTTTCCCATTTGATTCATCTCGCTTCCCCCCCCCCCCCCAAAACGACGTACAAACAGCACGCGTATTAGACGTTATGTCAGCTCAAGCGGGGCTGGTCCGGGCCGTGAGGAGGACGCCGGGCCGAGCTGCGAATGAGCGGACACGTATGGCGGAAGCCCCAAACTGCCAAGCAGACGTTTTAACTACATGTGCAGACAGGTATAGGAGAGGACTTAATCAAAGGAGGGGTATTTTTGGAAGTTGGCTGGCTCCCTGATGACACGGCGTCTCCGTGACTCTGAGGGGGGATGGAGGGATGGAGATGTGTGTGAGACACGTCTTCGGTGATACCAGCTTCTCTCTGAGATGAGTCATTGACATTACATCCAGAACAGAACACAACAGAACCGAATAGAACAGAACAGAATCCAAAATCATACAGCCAAATATACCTTAAAAGCTTGTGTAAATTCAGCATCAAAATGGATATAATAGTAAGAAAAATATAATAGGGGCCTTGATAAATCCGGTGGAACGCAGTAGAACTCAGGTCTCTAAGGCCTCCGGCTGCACGGCTGGTGGAGCTGAGCCGAACACACATGAGAAAGGTCGGACTCATATCGGCCCGGGCTAGAATATCCCCTCTCACTCCTATCGCCTCCGTCCAAACCACACACACACACACACACACACGAGACATTCCCCCAGACGCACGGCCTCCGCAGCTCTCGACTCACCAGACGGGCCGAGGGAGAGAGAGGGAGGGAGAGGGAGGGAGGAGAGAGAGAGGGAGGGAGGAGAGATGGAGGGCGGGAGATAGGGGGGCAAAGGGGGGAGAGCGACGTAGAGGGAGAAGGAGAGACAGAGAGGGACAGACAGACGGAGCCGGTCGACTCGCTTTGCATTCCCGCGCGGGCCGTTCACGTACAGATAGATACCGTGAGGAGGGGAAGAGGGGTGGAGGAGGGGAGGACAGATATGGAGGAGGGTGATCCGGCTCAGGGTAAAAGCCCCCCAGGCGGGACATTGGTCCACTGTCAAAAGCGGTTTGGTCCGGGGCTACAGGAGCAAGTGGAGCGCGTCAGAACCGTCGGCGCGGCGACAGCCGCGATGCGATTCGCCGGAGCGTACGACGCGCTCGTCGCTGACCTCTGCTACGGCGCACGCACGCACCAACACACACACACACACATGCAGAAAGGCAGAGTGATAGATCGAGAGATTGAGAGAGATTGACGCACACACTTCAATCTAGAAATACATACATTTACCTACGTGCTTTGAATAAGCTCGAGAAACTGGCCTATCAAGTGTGTGTGAGGCTCTATGTATGTAAATACTGGCTGTGATGTGAGGGGACACAGCAGCCAATATCAATACACATCCAGTCAGGGTTACACTGTGTGTTTGCCTTGGCTACGGACCCACTATGTGTAGTAAATAGAGTGGTTAAAGGCCATTTGTAGACAATATTGTGAGATGTGAACACACACACACACACAGCTTTTTATTATTATCAATAAATGAGCTGAAGTAAAATTGTGGTTTCCTCTCCATTGAAAGACAAAATGACTTATTGGGAAAAAAAGGCCCCTTGGAATACACCCGTGCTATAGGTCGGCAATCACCGTAGCAACGCTCAAAAGAGAGGCCGGACAGCGTTGAGAGAGAAGGAGAGAGAGAGAGAAAGAGGGATTTAGGAGGTGTGGTGGGGGTTGGAGCTAGGGGCTATCGACAGGCAGGGACCTGTAGTCTGGTGAACCCAGAGCAGCTGGGAGAGATGACACACACACAAACACACTTCACACACACGCACGCACGTACACACACTACACACACTACACAGTCGTCCAGGCTGAGCAAACACTTCAGTCTGTCTGGGGGCTAGTGTCACTCTCCCCCTCCCTCCCTCCCTCCCTCCATCTACCTCTCTCTTTCCTCTGCCAGCATACTCCCCTCTCTTTCCTCCTCCATTCCGCCAACAATATTATGTTAGCACACTCCGATGATCGAGTATCGAGAGGGGTTAAGGTGGGTCTCCCTCTCATTCCCTCTCGCCTCCCTTGCCTCTTCCTCCCCTCTCTCCTGCTCAGTCATCTCTACAGCCCTCCGAGGTGGCTCTCGATGTGCAGGTGCTTTCCGGATTCCGAGGCCCTGGATCTCAGGCATAGTGAATGATAACGTCGAGAAAAAAGAGAGGGGGGAGAGGGAGAGAAAGGTGAGAAAGGTGTGTGTGAGTGTGGGGTTGGGGGGGGTGGGTGGGTGGTGAGGGGCTGTTGAAGATATTCCAGATGCGTTTCATGAAGAGAACCTGTGCGAATGACGTCTAATCCACAACCCCTAGGCGGGCCAGCGACCAGAACCTCAGCGTGGTTCTAGAAGAACTGCATGTGTGGACCGTTTCCACGATGCTTAAAGTGCACCACACTGACCACCAAACTGCCGTCTTCAGGAGAAGTGACAACTTCCTCCTCTCACTGGCTCCACACTCAGACGACAACATTTAGACACCGGCAAACAAAGGTTGTTTCAGAGCGGTCGTCCATCTCCCCCCCTCTCCCTCCCACCTCGGGTGAGAGGACCAGCGTCCTGGACAGACCGGGGGGGGGGGGGGAGCGCGAGCCAATGAGAGGAGCCCGTTGTGCATATGCGCCCCAGGGCATTGTGGGGGAATGGCAGGGAGACACAAGAGGGGCCAGTGTTCAGGAGGGCGCTTGGGTGCCACGGGCTTAACACGTCTCCCATCTGCTGTGCGACTCCTCGCGTCTGGGTAAAGTTCACGACCGTGAATAGCTGGACTCTTCTCTCTGAGGGAGAGAGGGGGGGGGGGGGTATCTCAAGGTCAACACCCCAGCCCCTCAGCTCTCCCTGTGTGACTGTAAACGTCCCTCGAGTTTGCGCTTAGGGTTCCCCCTCTGCATAACGTGGTCGAGGTGACGGGGGCGTTGGTGAGACGGAGCGGGGAAAGACGGCGGACGGGCTAGAAGGGACGTCAGAGATGCCGACCGAACCGTGTATCTGGAGGGGAACGAGGGCATCACTCGTGGCCATGCGATGCCCTATCCTCCTCCAGGCTGTTATGTTTTATGGATGTGAGACTTGGAGGAGCAGCTACAAAACACTGGAGCAGTTCTCAACACTGACTTTGTCCAAAACCCTATTAAAGTTGTAGGACGTCCTCCTGTTCACATGTAACTCACCCTTACGACATGTGCGCACACACACACACTCACACACACACACACACACTGCACATTCACTCCACACACACACACACACACACACACACTCGCACTGCACATTCACTCCACACACACACACACACACACTCGCACTGCACATTCACTCCACCCACACAGACACAGACACCCTTAGGGGCACACTACAAACTCACTCAAACACAAACACGCATCTCACAGGCACAACAGACAAACACTACACACACACACACACTCTCTCACATGCAAAGAAACATAGACACCACCAGGAAGAGACATGGCAGTTCTCGGCAGAGGAAGTGGTCACACGAATGAGTGGCGACCTACAAACGGTTAGTTTCAGCTCGGCCGACCAGCCGCTCAAGTCTCGACAAGTCTCTCACTGCGCACAGTCACCGCGCGAGGACGGAGAAGGGAAAGGGGGGGGGAGGGGCTAGTTAATACCTTACGTGTAACGTTTACTATCCACGACAGTGTGGAAGACGGATGGGCCATATGCCGGGTGAAAGCAGGCCACGCTCCTTCTATTTCTCATCCCTGAAAACCCTCTCGCCGTACCAGATTCCAGAGGAACTAATTGAACGCATGTGGTCTCATCTAGGCCTGGTGGAGCGCCCTCCGCCAGGCTGGGGATGCGAGACTTAGGGAGGGAGGCATACAGGGCGGACACTAGGACCGTGCAGGAGCCGTCGCTTTTCACCCCAACCAGCCCCCCCCCCCCCCCCACCCTAGAACCTTCTCTCTCTTCTCCCTCCGTGTCTGAAGCACAAGGCCTGTTGGACATAAACAGACGCCAGAGAGGGGGAGCCCACTGTGCTTGGTTTCATAATGCCCCAAATCGATTAAAGATGTCGCTGCTTGACTCGGCTGAAGCAGGCCAGGGTTTACTCCTTTCCAGCTTGAGACGCAGGGCGCACGCACAGAACCAGACAGAAAGCCTAGGCATCGTTGGGGTCGGTCTGCCATTGGCTGGTCTTGTCTCCCAACATGGGTGCGACAGCAATGAGTGAAAGTATTAATTAAAGGAGCCCGATGTGCATGTTTCGGAATGCAGCTGGAGTCAATAAATCAGAGGTTTTAACAAGGGAAAGGGCTCGAAGATCTCAAACCGTGCTGGAATGCTACCTGCGCACCCTTGCCAAAAATCTGTCTGGGTCCGGGTGCCTATAGATCACTACAGTTCTAGCTGGGGGACTATAGAGACTGGCTGAGGGGGAGGAAGAGGAAGAGAGGAGAGGGGGGAGGAGAACTGAGAGAGGTTGGCAAGAAGGGGGGGCGAGGGCTATTTTCTATTGAGTCATCTGGTTTAAGTAAATACGAGTATGTGTGTGTGTTTGTGTGTGTGCGCAGGCGTGTCTGTGTGTGTGTGTGGCCTCAAAGTGCCACAGAAGTGCACCCCTCACCAGCCAACCTGCCCGTCATCGTCCGCATCATCGAATCAAACCGGGTAAAGAATCCCTCAGCTCGCTGCTTCCCTGACACTGCACACCCGCCTCTCTTCTCTCTCATTATTCTTCGACCCCGAGCTCGCCCCCCCACCCCCCTTCAGGGCAGTTAAATAAAGCGAAGGGGGTGGAAGAGAGGCCGGCGGCAGGATTTTGGGAGGAAGGCAATGTTCCTCTGGTGACAGTTGGATTTATTCGTAGACAGCTGCAGGACAGTCACCACTCGGGCGCTCCTCTCAGTCATCTTCGACACACACGGAGGGCCGACACGTTCAGATATCCCAAACAGGCACTGGCAAGTGGGCTAAGACACACACACACACGGACACACAAACACACACACACACACACACTAGACTAGGCCAGGGCAAGGAGACTGGCAGGGCGGGAGTTCAATCGTAAGCCATAACTTCTGAGAAGTCGGACGGGCGCAGGAGGAAGAGAGATTGCAGTCGAGTGTCGACTTGTGACTCCTTCTTCTCCCGTCAGTACGATGCGATGAGGATCCACGGCCGATCAAAACAAGGGCTTTTCGCTCTTCCCTGCAAGAGGCTTTCTGTGGAGCTGCTGAGATTTATGTGCCAGATGCCTGTGCCCGGGCTATTCTAACAGACAATAAAACTTAATTTACAGAAATTTCTAGAGGTGGAGGACCCACAGCGGAATGTTCACTGCTTTTCTCCCTGGAAATATCAGCGTGCGGAGAAAAGCAGAACATTTTAAATTGAGACGATTTGTAAACCTGTTGTACGTGTAGTAGTGCCCTGTAGCCTACGTTTGACGACATAATATTGTGTTTAACTGGGGCTAAACATGTCTCACGTGTCATGATGTCACTCACCGACTCCCCTATCACACGTTTCTCCTGACGACAAACAAACAATCACAACGAGAACTCAATTTCCCAGAGTTCCTGGCTGACAGGGGACAGAACGTCCGACCCCTCGCTGACACGGTGTCGCCGTGTCAACGACCTTGTGCCTCCCTTCTGTTTTGTTCTGGGAACTGAACATATCGTTTGGCAGCTGAACTTTGTGGGTCTGGACGGGGTCAAACTGGTATCTATAGAGGCTGTATGGAACTAGTCACTGTATTCCTCTGATACGAAGTACAGAGGAACCGGGGGGGGGGGGAGAGAGCGTCAGGCGAAACTTCACAGGCAGGCTGCCAACTGTCATATACCTTTGGCACCTCCGTGTAGATAGCAAGAAAAACATAAAAATATATGTTTTCTCAAAAGAAATAGGGCATATATGGCCATTGATGAAGTCCGGCCACCCTTTACGACACACTGTAAAGAAGCGAAATGTAGGCGGAGAGGGATATTATTTTTGAAGAGGAGGAGGAGGAGGAGGAGGAGAAGGAGGGGGAGAAACAGTGTTAAAAAAGCAGGCGGAAAGCTGGGAGAGAAAAACAAAAGAGTGGTGGACAGCTTTTCGCCACAACACCCCATCCTTGAAGGGTGCTAGATTACATTAGTGCCAGCTGCTTCCTTTGTGAGGTTTTTACGGCTATAGGCCTCCCTGGAAGAAAAAAAAAAAGCTGCTAAAATTTCACTTAATCGGCCCCAGAAACCCTGGTGTCAGGCAGCCACTTCAGCACCCACACTCGGATAACTAAGGCAAATCGCTAATAATAGCAGCCCTGAAGACCTTTCTCGGCCATAGAGGCGATGCTGGAGGGCTGGTCGGCTGGCGGACATTTTGTGTAACCAAAGAGGGTTTGCCGGTGCCTGGGAAACTGTCCCTTCTGCAGCCCCAGCCCAGGGGGTAGACCCCATCTAATGGTGGGTTGAGAAAACCACACACACACACACACACACTCAGAGAATACCCTCCCTCCCTCCGTCCTTTGGCCAGTTCTGTTTATCCTCTGGGGTGATTAGCTTATGCTAATTGCTAATACGGCGAGTGACCCTCACTTTCATTTAAACCAGTCCTCGTCTGCTGTTCACAACACACAACAGCTGTGGGCACTCTTGCTTTAAAAGAGGGAGGGGTTGGTAGTGGTGGTTGTGGTTGTGTGGGGGGGGAGTTAAATTGTTAAATGAGGCCCCTCAACCCTGGCATCCTTCACATTCAAGCTTTACCTGTGAGTGTAAACAAACTGAAAAAAAAACTCTCAAACTAGCGAGCCGTAGCTAGCGTTGGCACCGGGTGCGCTGACAGAGAGCAGGCAGCAGCAGAAGCAGTTTGGACGGCTTCCTTCCTGTGGCTGTGCGCTCGTAAAGCGACATGTCCACATATTTCCACAACAGTTTAGTTAGACAGTCAGAGGGGAGAGGGGAGGGGGGAGGGGGCCCCCATCGACCCCCTGAGATAATAACTTGACGGGGGCCTGGGAGGGATGGAGGGAGGTGGGGGAGGGAGAGAGAGGTTAGCCAGGGAAAGCTCACCGGACGGGTAAAGGAGGTTGTTGGGGGGGAGGGGGGGTACTTTCCCAGTATTTGCACGGAACACACAGCCCCTCACCATCCAACCGCACGTACACACCCATACACCCACCTCCACGGGGGAGGAAGCGAGAGAGGTAGAGAGACAGAGAGGAACGTTACGACCGAGCAAAGAGACACACACACACGCGCGGGAGAGAGAGAGGGGAAAAAACTGCAAATTAACCTTTTTAATTTGCGAGCGTGGCCCTGTTCGGTGGGGGATCCAGCCGTCTGACAGACGAAGAGAGGAGCGACGGCCGCGTTCCAGCTCGTCTGGACCTCAGACTTGGCAGAGCCTCCTGGTGGGCGTCCAGGGACGGCCCTGGCATGGCCGGGGGCGCCACGGCCCGTTTCCCTCGCAGGGAAAGCCAGCCTCAATAAAGACATAAAAAAGTGGCAGATTCGCTTGGCACTTTGAACCACGGGGCGAAGGCCAGAGAGCGTAGGGAGTTTGTTGGTGGCTGATAACAGAACAGCGCTTGGTCAAAAGAAAGGGGAGGAGGTGGTGTGTGTGTGTGTGTGTGTGTGTGTGTGGGGGAGGGGGAGGGGCGTTTTGCTGGAAAAGATGAAGAACTAGATCAACAGGTAAAGAGACCATACGCACAAACTCAAACACACACACACACACTTTGCATGCACACACGCGCACACAAACACTGTCACTGTACATACTGTTCATACTGGGCCCTATTCTCTTTGAAATCTCTCTCACGATCATCTCTCCCTCTTCCCTTCTCTCTCTCTGTCTCGTTTACACACACGCGCACGCTATCCACACAAGCCTTTCGATGGTCACCTAGGGGCCTGCAGCGACTGAACTTCAGAGAGGGTTCCTGTCTGCGAGGTCTGTGTTTATGTCTGAGGTACAGGGTAAACAAACATCAAGGTCAGGGAAGCGCTGGAGCCTGTCCAGGCGTTAGACGGCAGCCGCTGACAGCTCTGCAGGCCTGCCCGGCCTGGTCGGGGCCACGTCTACATTTACATTTAGTCATTTAGCAGACGCTCTTATCCAGAGCGACTTACAGTAAGTACAGGGACATTC
>NW_026911939.1:0-18009 GCF_963692335.1 Osmerus eperlanus
CTGTTCTCTCTCCTCCCCGGCTCTGCCGGCTCTCCGGCCCTGGAAACAGGGGCAGGGACTTAACAACCTCACAACAACTGCTTTGTTGTTGTGTTTTTGTATATCGGTTGTTAGCTCAGTGCTTAGCCTTTTGTGGGCCTTGTGTTTGTGTGTCTGCGTTCAGGGGATACGCGTCAACGACGAGAGGGATGTGGGGGAGACTTGGCAGGGAGGGGAGAAAAGGAACAGAGAGGATGAGCTTGGTGTCTGCTCTCCTGTTTTAAGATTCATTAGCAGGAATAATGTGAAATTATGTGGAGTGAAGTTGGGTCTCTAGGTGATATTAGAACTCCCTTTGTAGCGAGGTGAGTGCATGCAATGTGTGTGTGGTGTGTGTGCGGGTGTGCATGTGTGTGTTCGTTAGATACACACACAAGTCTCTGGGTGATATTAGAAATCCCTTTGTAGAGGGTGAGACTGTCACTTCTGAGTATGTGTGTGATGAAAGTGAGAAGGAAGGAGTAGACACAGTCAAGATGGTCCCGCTGAGACAACATACACACACACACACACACACACACTCACATGCTCTCTCTCCTCATCTCTCTCTCTCTCTCTCTCTCTCTCTCTCTCTCTCTCTCCTCTCTCCTCTCTCTCTCTCTCTCTCTCTCTCTCTCTCTCTCTCCTCTCTCTCTCTCTCTCTCTCTCTCTCTCTCTCTCTCTCTCTCTCTCTCTGTCACACACACACACACACAATCAGGATCTCTCCACAGATTTGTAGATGAAGAACTCAATGGATTAGACAGCTGAGGAGGCAGAGACCACTGGGACTATTTTTGCTTCCCCCCTCTCTCCCCCTCTCTCTCTATCTCTCACTCTCTCTACTGCATATTTTTGTGTTTCTTTCTCTTTCTTTTTCTCTCACTCTTTTTTCCTCACTGTCACCGTACTCATCTCCCTCTACATATCTTTATCTCATATCCATACTTGTACTTGTCCCTCATTGTGGTACTCCAACCTTCCTTACCCTTTCTCTCTCTCTCTCTCTCTCTCTCTCTCATCTCTCTCTCTCTCTCTCTCTCTCTCTCTCTCTCTCTCCTCTCTCTCTCTCTCTCTCATCGCTCTCTCTCTCTCCTCTCTCTCTCTCTCTCTCTCTCTCTCTCTCTCACTCTTTCGTCTGTCTCTCTTTCTCTCTTTTATTTCTTACTTTCTTTGTTGTGTTGTATCTCTAAAAGCCTCTATGATTGAGAGTGAACTCTGACACTGCCAGCTCTCTGGAATTCCATACATGGTGTGCCTGTGACCTCCTGACATCTAGCTGTGCTGTGATCCTATTGGCTGGCAAGCGCCGGCGCCCAAGGCAGAATGCCGCCAGTCAGAATCAAGAGGTCAGGGGTCAAGACTTGTGGAAATGAGGCGATGCAGCCCCAGCAGCCTATTACAGCACAGCGACAATGCAGTCATTCAACACACACTCATCATACATAACACAACACCAGAGCCCTCTAGATACACACATTCAACACACAACTCACATTCAACACACAACACACTCCACACACAACACACTCCACACAACCCAGAGAGCCACAGACACAGAGCTGTGAGCAACATCAGAAAGATCTCAAATGTTCACCCTGCACCTGTCGGAACCCAAACTGGACCATGAGGAACCATTGATGGTTCTGCTCTCAACATACTGAACTCACAGACATCCTCCAGACGGACTCGTTCCAAAGTTTTTACACAAACTCTGAAGTTGCACTTTGGTGAAGGGAAGTCCCCCTCCCCATCTCCAGTGTGTGTGTGTGTGTGTGTGTGTGTGTGTGTGTGTGTGTGTGTGTGTGTGTGTGTGTGTGTGTGTGTGTGTGTGAGAGAGAGAGAGAGAGAGAGAGAGAGAGAGAGAGAGAGAGAGACAGAGAGAGAGAGCGAGATGCGAGAGGCCTGTCATCAGTGCCAGTGTGAGAGAGCGGAGTGGGGCTGATCAAGGGGCCTGGCTGGATGTGAACACCGTGCTCCGACCATGTCACTGCTACAGGACAGCTGACAGCCCGGGCAGACCCACTCCACACACACATCACATTCCTGCAAGATCTGTCTCTTTTTTGAATGTCCTTTTATTCCGACAGGTACAGGAGAGAGGAGGAGAAAAAGACGGATGTTTCCTTCTTCTTTCTTCAGCTACAGGACAGGCTGACAGGGGCGCAGACATGAGAGGCTGTCCTTGGGATGAGCCTCCCCGTCGGCCGTTCATCCTCCTCTTCTCTTTACCTTTCTCTCTTTCGCACTTTTTCAGCCCCTGCATTCACTCCAACCCAATCTCAACAGCTCAGAAGGGGTTTCACAGGGTAAACCAACACCAAGCAACAGACAATATGACTCCCCCTTTGCAACCCCCACCTCCTTCTCACTCCCCTTCCACCTATTCACCCCCTTACCGATCCCCGAGTTTTGGAGGAAGGGAGAGGGAAGGTTGGAGCAAAAGGAAAGGGTAAAGAGGGAGAGAGAGAGCCAGAGAAAGGAAGGGGAAGGGGTAGAAGAGAACCCCCTAAAAATAACTGTCATGCGAGTGGACAGGCAGTGATTAAGGATTTAACTGATCATCCCTGGTCTGACAGCGAACCAGCTATTATCTAGCAGGAATCAAACGCAGCTCAAAGCCCTCGGCGGCTGGCTGCATCTCTCAGCGACCACGCTAACATGAAAGGAGACGTCAGAGTCTGACAGCTGACGAGGGAGAGACGGAGGGAGGGAGGGAGGGAAGGAAGGAGAGAAGGAACGAGGGGAGTGGAGTAAGGGATGGGTTTGGAAGGAGACAGAGAGAGAGAGAGAGTAAGAGAGAGAGAGATCTTTATTTTCGTGTTAGCTCAGGGACTCTGGCTGAGTGTTGTGGTGATGTGCTACAGCAGTACAAAGGCCTGCTCTGTTTGTTTATGTGGGAACGGGTTGTGTGTGTGTGTGCTCGTGTGTGTGTGCTTGTGTGTGTGTGCTTGTGTGTGTGTGTGTGTGTGCTCGCGTGTGTGTGTGTGAATGACAGGAGAAAAATACATCTAACCAGAGGTGATGACAGAGGTCAGCTTCTTGTAGTTTTTACAGCGGGGTTGGGATTCTCGTACAATAGCATTTACAGCAGAGTTGTGGTATGCTTGTGTGTGTGTATACAGTATGTGTGTGTGTATACATTATGTGTGTGTGTATACAGTATGTGTGTGTGTGTGTGGACACACTTGCAGACGACAGGCAGTTTTTGAGCTGGAAGTCTATGGATTAATTGAAGAAGACTGGTGGAGACTGTTGTGAAAGACTGAGGGAAGAGTGACCAACTCAAAATGTGCTGTCTCCATCATGACCCACCTGACAAGGTGGCATGGAAACTGATAGATTGATGGTATGTCTCACACAGGTTGATGATATGTTGCACAAAAAAAATTCAGGAATGTCTTTTGAAGACAGACACATTTGAGACACATTCCTTGAAAAGCTGCTGCCTTTCATGTCTTCATTACCTTCGTAGCAGCCTTTAAATGAGAAGGACAGGTGGGAGGAACTTTGATTGATACACTGAATCAGGATGTCTTAAGCATCAGTACTTGATATGAAATTGAATTGACTGAGTTGACAAAAAATGAAAATACTACTGTCTGTTGGTGTCACTTAGACTACCTTCACTTCGCTAAATGTTACTCCTCTCACAAGCACTTGAATGTCTTCTTCTCATATCTTCTGTCAGGTTTGGAGTTTGTGTGCGTGTGTGTGTGTGTGTGTGTGTGTGTGTGTGTGTAGACATGCACATGTGGGACAGTGCCTGATAAGTCCACACAGAGGCATCCCTGGTTATTAGCCAGGGTGGAGGCTGGTGGAGGAATGGGACTAGTCAGGGTATTTTGAAAGTACACCATAGTAACTAGACAACTTCTCTGCTCATTATTTAATCCACTTTCCATGACACAGGACATACTTAATCCTCTCACCGCCCTGTATGGGTGTGGACGGGTGTGTGTGTGCTTATTCTTAGGTCCGCTGTCATGTGTGAGATGGCCTACTGCTTTGAGTGGTGCTGATGATGATGCCAATGAAGGAGACCCGTAATCTGAAGGGGTTCCAGTGAGGGGTGTGTGTGCGTCGGGGGTGGGCCGTATGATAGGGGATGGCTGCTGGGTTTTCCAGGTCCTGGAAGCCCATGAGCAGCGGGGGGGAAGGGGGGGGCAAGGCCATCACACTCTCTCATCACACATCTGGACTGGAGAAACACCCACCTTACTTCACTGATCACTGAGGTCATAGACTGGTGATGACATCTCCCGATCCTGAAGAAGTATTGTATAGCCTCCTTTGGTAAAACTCTAAACAGACACACACAGACACACACACACACACACACACAGACACACACATACACACAGGAGTCCAGCCCTTCTTTCCCCCTCTAGTTTTCCAGTCCCTCAAACCCAGACCAGTGCTAATAATAAAGGGAAGAGGAGTCAGAGTGGTTCCTTTGAGTGTTCTGTTGAGGGCGGGTGACCCACTTACCCACTCCCCAGGCTTTGTCTGGGCCTCTGGGTTAACCCACTTACCCGCTCCCCAGGCTTCTGTTGGGCCCTGGAGTGAAGGCCAGCTCCTTTTCTCATCAAACACCCTCTCTTAATAAAGGCCATGGGCTGGGGAGCGCAGAGCCTAGAGAGCCTTGTGTGTATGTGTGTGTGTGTGTATATGTGTGTGTTAATACCGATGCACTCACAGAATCAGACCCCAAAAAACACTTACACCATCCTGAATAGACAGCCGCTCAGAGACAGTGCATTTCTTCCCAACCTGAGTCTGAGCGGCGATGTATCTGCATACGGGCTCGCTCCTTCTCTCTGTGTGTGCGTGTCTTCCCTGTGTGTGCGTGTCTTCCCTGTATGTGCGTGTCTTCCCTGTGTGTGCGTGTCTTCCCTGTGTGTGCGTGTCTTCTCTGTGTGTGCGTGTCTTCCCTGTGTGTGTTCAAGGGTGTGTATCAGCATCAGGATCTCTCACTCCCCTCTGTCACCAAACGGCATTTGCATTTTAATTGTGTCAATGTTTGTTCAAAAGCATGACAGGCGCTCAAACATGACAAAATGGAAAACGGGGACTTCAACTGACGAATTCCAGCCCATTGTCACATGTGTTGCGTAGTGCTTACACGGTGTACCTCTCTGTGTCACGCATGTGACATGTGGCTTGGTCACATGTGTTAATCCCACGGTGAGGTTGCAGACCAGAGAAAGCCCCGGGTCTGGCTGTGGGACTGAGTTGACTGAGGCATGACCTGTTACGGTGACTGTGGTGTAGGCCTATTGAACGTTTCATGTTGAGTGTTTCATGTTAGAACACTTATGGAACATGTTTATTCCTGTAACACACAACTAGTCCTACTAGTTGTAAGGCTCTGTGGGCACCTATTCCACTGAACTTGCTCTCCCCCATCCCTCATAGCAACATGTCTGGCCCTCCTCAGTGCAGCACATGCAATCCTCCTGTTCTCTGGTGAGTGGCAGGGCCAGGCTGGGGAGAGGGAGGGACTGCATGTCCAACCCTCCCTGTTGTGTCTAATAAAGGATGGTATGCAGAGCCCCCGGGGAAACCCTACTCTCCGCTGCTTTCTCCTTCCTCTCTTCGTCTCTCAACCATTACTGTCTAATGGCCAGATGATGGGAGAGATGGACAGAGTGGCTGTCAGTGACAAGCTGATGTACCGTCTCCCTCTCTCTGTGTGTGTGTGCGTGCGTGTGTGTGTGTGTGTATGTGTCATAGAAAGACTGATATATCACCCAAGCCCCAAGGCAGAGGAAGGGGTGACTGTAGTAACTCACTGGCAACTTGATCAACCCACAATAAATCTACAGTCCTGACACACACACACGCACACACGAAGGCTTGCACACTGGCCCACCCTCTCATAGCTGCTTGCCTATTGGACCCTTGGGGCAAAAACAAGAGGAAAGGGACACCACCTTCCTGTGTCCTGGACACACAAACACTGGCACACACACACCACCCCAACTTCTTTTAGGTGCTTGATCACTGGACCCTCGGGGAGGAAGGAGAAACCTGCGTGCCCCCTCTCTGCTTGGGTCATTTTGCTGAGAGGTTGACTCAAGAACCCAGAAGACACAACAGAGGGACAGGGAGCGAAGCCCACGAGGGAGAGGAGGCCGGGAACCTGGGCTGCTGCTGGTGGGAAGGCCTGGCCAGCTGCACTCCACCACACACTCCACCACACACTCCACCACACCCTCCACCACACACTCCACCACACACTCCACCACACACTCCACCACACACTGACTTTGTGACTTTTAAGATAGGCCTCTTCATTTCTGCCAAAATTCTTAAAAAAAATGGTTTTATTATTATTGGTGAATGCCCTGAACTATCCTTTCTTTTTGGATATCAGAAGGATGGCTGAAGTATTTCTGTTGTGGGGACTGTGAATAACTGACAATGTGAGTACTTTTGAATTTCAAAGGATTACCGTGAAAAGTGCCGAGGCTGTCATTGAAGTTGTTTTTGCTAAATGTCGACACACACAGCAACATTTTGGAGGAACAATCATAGAAATTACAAGGACTGAACATTGCAAGGGCACAACCACTCCAAGTACAATCCCCCTGACCTTGAGAAGCACCGGTCTGTTCTGCTTCCTGTCCCCAAAAGGTTTTTATAAACCTCTTCCATAACATGTAGTCTTTACAGTAGAACTAGTAAATGCCAAATTGGTTTTTATACAACCCTCACAACATGTGCGGGTTGTATAAGTGTATAAGAATTGCAACAAGTGTAGTGGGATCATGCAGGCTGCAGGTCAGGTTCTACCAGCACAGTCATTGAGCAACATGCATTTCTAAATAATATTTATAACTACTCCTATTGTACGTATTAGAAATGTATTGCCATCCGCCATTCATTCTTTTGCATCTATCTTCCAACAGACTGCTCAACCTACTGCAAGATGCAAGAGAATTTTAGGTCAAATGTTTTTTCCATGACTTGTTCGTGTGTGTGTGTGTGAGAGAGAGAGAGTGTGTGCATGTGTTTATGTTGTATGTGTGTTGCTCTATCTTGCACATCAGTGGTAAAGCTTTGGTCTTACCTGTGGATTAGGGTGGATCAGGCAGTGACTGACACGTCTCCGCCCATCCCCAGTCATCCTTGTGTGTTTGGGGAAGCCATGAAACCATGACTACCCCAGCCTGGCTGATTAACAGAGAGTCGCAGCCAAAGGATGTCGTAAACACTGAGTGTATGTGTGTGTCTGTGCATGTGGGGGAAGTGTGTATGCTTGCACAGAGGTTGTTGAGTGTAAGTGCCAAAGATGAAAGGTGTGTGTGTTGAGCCCTCCTGTCAGTCCCTGCCATGTTTTACAGACTGTCTGGTCCACAGAGTGATTAGAGCTGTCGACTCTGATGTGATGTTATGGAATGAAACTCCAGCCGGAGAGAGAGAGGGATGGAGAGAGAGAAGGAAGGGAGGCGAGAGAGATGGGAGGTGAGTGAGAAAGAGAGAGAAGGTAAGTGAGAGAAATCGAGAGAGCGAGGGAGAGCGAGCGAGAAAGACAGAAGGGAGATGGGAGGTGAGAGAGATGGGAGGTGAGAGAGAGAGAGAGTGAGAGAAAGTGAGAGAAGGGAGGTGAGAGAGAGACAGACACACACAGAGAGAGAGGTGAGTGATGGAGTGAGAGAGAGAGGTGAGAGGTAGATGGAGAGTGCAACAAAGGCTGTGTGAGATAAAGTTGGTGACAGAAGTTAGCGAGGTTTTACTGATGGTGGACTTGTAATCCTTAGGTCTAAACCATCCTGATGCCAATCTTGTTTTTTAACTAAGGTGTTTTCTCCTACTAACCAGACCCAGGACTCTCACTCTCAAGGTCTTCTTTATAATTGTAACTGCTGGATGTGAAAGGGGATGTTATTTTGACAAGACGGAATTGGCAATTTCAATGTTATGGTTATCGCATTTTTGTAGTTGGGCTGGGAGTACATCCCCAAATTGGGAGGTTAGGGTTAGGATTAGGGTTAGGTACTGACCTTGTGTGGTTAGGATTAGGGTTAGGTACTGACCTTGTGTGGTTAGGGTTAGGATTAGGGTTAGGTACTGACCTTGTGTGGTTAGGGTTAGGATTAGGGTTAGTTACTGACCTTGAGTGGTTAGGGTTAGGATTAGTTACTGACCTTGTGTGGTTAGGGACAGGCTTGCTTTGCAACTACCTTGCCAGGATTGAACTGGGCACTTTAACTTATTGGCGCAGCACTTTACGTCTGGTGTGCCCAAACAACTCTCCCTTCCTTTCCGTTACCTCTCCATGTGTTCTCAATTAGGTCAGAGGCTGGAGCGAAGAGGTACTGAGGGTGGAGGGAGGGTGGAGAGAGGATGGAAAGAGGATGGAGAGAGGGAGGAGAGAGGATGGAGAGAGGATGGAGAGAGGGAGGATAGATTGTGGAGAGTTCCCCCGTTTTGGGTTAAATATCTGCCCTTGCTCCAGCGGAGGATAAATAAACAGTGTTGTGTTTGTGGGGCACGCACCTCTTCACATTTGCATACACACACTCACACACACACACACACACCTCGACTTTGAGTGGTCATTCAAAGCTAATACAGCAGAAAATGGTTCTCCCCTGACCTGCCTGGTCTTCTGCTGCTGGTGTTATTGCTGGAGCCTAACATGGTCCAGATGGCTAATATTAGACATTATCTGTCAGAATAGTTTTGTTTATGTAATTTAATTTTTCCAGGCAGTTGTTTCCAATTAGGTTGTTTAAAATTTTTTCATTGAATTAAATGGGAGATATCTACATGAACTGGAATGGCAAAGACAAACAAGGCCAGGTCAGACATGTTGGAAAAGGGGGCTGCTATGACCCCTGTGTGTGCGTATGTGTGTGTGTGTGTGTGTGTGTGTATGTATGTGTGTGTGTGTGTATGTATGTGTGTGTATGTGTGTGTGTGTGCGTGTGTTTGTGCATACGTTTGTATCAAGGTGTGTCTATGTATTTGTGTGCGTGTGAGTGCATGTGTGTTTGTGAGTGTGCGTGGCATTGTGATCCCACCATGCTACAAACCTCTCATTATAGTTCTCCCATTACTGAGAGCTCTGTCAAAAATGAGGCCTGTACTTCCTATAGTGATTATGACGCAATGAGTCGGCAATTACACTCAAATGTGTTTCAGTCAAGTCAAACGCCCACTGAAATAAAATGTCAATCTGGTGAGATGAAGAAATGGAATGAACGTAACAGGGAAGGATCACTCAGAGCCCGTTCCAACGGCAGCCTGCGAAAAGAGAAAACAAAATCGTTTTTTGGGACAAAACTGGTCAATGCATCAGCCAAGTCCCTCAAGTAATTTCTGTGCTAACTTTTTATATTTTCAAATCATACTTTGTGTCAGTTTGTGTCATCCTTTCATGAACTGAAAGCAAGAATGGCTCTCAACTAAAACAACTCTTCTGTCCACCAGGCACACAGGGGTGGACCTTGTACGAGTTGTTTCTACATGTGTGCGGGTGTATCTATGCCACTGCCACTCCTATCTCTCTTCCCTTCGCCTTCAGCATCCTTACATAACCTAACCTCCAGTAGCTACCCTTCAGCTCAGCTTTGTTTGAAAGCCAGAAAATGTTTCTATCAGCAGGACAGAACCAGTGGAGAGAGTCTCAGCTGAGCTGAATGCCATTCATCTGACAACAACCCCCCTCAAAGTCCCAGCCTGATGCCCTGTGTAACTTGGTGTGCTGTACATGAGTACAAGTAAAGAGCTGTGTTGCTAACGGGGAGGCAACCCTGCCCATCTCTGTTTGTCTGGCCCTTCACACTCAAAGCAGGAAACTCACACAGAGTTGCCAGGTTACAGCCAGGGGACGGGGAGAGGGAAGGGGGCCAGGGCAAGGGTGGGGGGGGCGGACAGGGAGGGACCTGTCAAATATCCCGAAGAAAGGAAAGGCTAGCGCGCGTTAGAGAGCATTCCAGAGAAAAAAGAAGAGGAAAAAAAAAGAAACACAAGGATCCCTTCAGCAGGCAAAGCAGTGTTGCGTGACTGCCGTTGCATAAACACATACACACACACACACTCATGCACACACTCATGCACACTGAACACACACACACACAGCAGACAATTCCCATCCAAGAATATTGTGCAGCGGTGTACTGGTAACTTTAGTATGGATGATTTAACGCTTAACTGCAATCAGTGTTAAAGCGTTCCACAAGCCTCACTCACAGCAGCTGTGCATGTGTGTGTGTGTGCGTGTGGGATTGCCTCTCACAGCCATAACAGGCTGCTGGGGTGTTTAGAGAGGCATGCCACAATGCGGAGGACAGATGTGGAAAACCCCTCGCTCTCCAGACAAGGGCCCCCTTCATCCCTCTCTCCTCTCCTCCATTCAGACGCTGGGATGGAGGGATGGAGTTACTGAACTAACTTCCTGGATTACATCAAACACCCTGTGGAGGCAGGGCTGCACTACCTCTCCTCTAGCTCTCCTCCTTCCCTTCTTCCATCCTCCCCTCTGTGGGGAGAGTATCTCTCCATCTCTCAATCCAGACGTGTGCACAAACACACCAACGTCCGGGTCTGTCTGCTCAAGCACGCACACACACACACACACCGCGTGCGTGTGTGTGCGTATGTTTGCACATGTGTGGATGAACTTTGTGGTTACATTTCCCCAACTGCATGTCTTAATGACAATCTATATTAACAAGCACACAGAGACAGAATCCTTAGGGAAACAATCTACACACACACACACACACACACACACACATCCACACACCCAAAATCACCCCAGAATAGTTCTTTCTGACCTGGAAAGGGTCCTCGATGGAACTTAAGGGACCTAAAATGGTTCTAAATTGAAGAGTTTCAGAGAGACAGACAGGCAGACAGGCAGACAGGCAGGCAGACAGACTATAAGTTCTAGTCACTCTGTTATCGGACTATTCGTCAGCAGCTGTATTTACCGCCTCTGTTTGTTGTTCCCTAAGCAGCCCGGGCATGTGTGTGTGTCCATGTATCTGTGTGTGTCTGTGTGTCTATGTGTCTGTGTGTGTGCGTCTATGTGTGTGTTTGTTGTTCCCTAAGCGGCCTAGGGAGGGATGGGAATTTTCTGTGTCAGTGCCTCGGAGGATTTTGGCTGGAGCTTTGTTGATCCTGTCTTTGTTGATCCTGTGTTGTTGCAGCTAGGGGAATAAGATTGAAGCATTAGCCATGGCAGCCAGAACTTAACCCTCTCCCTGCCCCCCCTCTGTCCCTGGGCTGTGCCCCACAGCCAGGACACTGGGCTGGGCTACACTCCCTGTCTCTGGCCCAGCCCACAGACAACCAGAGTCCTCCTGGCCTCTTGATTTGGAGTCATGCTTCCTGAAGCAAGGCAACTTTCAATTACTGCCTCTCCAGTTCACCCTGCACCACTGCCTAGCACTGCGGGTGACTGTGTGTGTAACTGGTTGTGTGTGTGCGTGTGACTGAGTGTGTGTCTGTACGGTGTGTAGATTGTTTGTGGCTTTGTGCCAGGTGATTCCTGCTGTTCTTTGCCTGTTTGACCACTGTAAAGATAGGAGCAGTGTGAGTATATATCCTTGCATATATTTGTGTGTGTCTGTCTGTGTGTGTGTGTGTGTGTGTGTGTGAAAATAGAGTGTTTTCACCATACCACAGATGTGACCATTAGAATGGACACTTGGGCCTTGTTAGCAGCCAATCTACACCAAAGACTGCAGACTGACCCAAACTTCTCTTGAGCTCAACCCACCATCTCAACATGGGTGTGGTTTCAGACCTGCCAACGTTGTCCTGGCTTGCCAGCAATGTGTTAAGGAGTCGGCTTATTTTATCGTCTATAAAAGTCTCTCTTACAAGGTTAAAGAGAATGTCAGAGCAATTTGAGAAAACCGCACAAGCTAGAATGACATTCTAACTGTCACATAGCAGTCAGTGTCAGAAGAGGAACCTACACAACATGAACACTTGTTTGTGAGTGTATTCAGTGTCTAGGTCCCCAGTCCTCGTCTAACCTGTGTGGTTTACACCTGAGGCTGGGCTGTCACCCCTCCAACACCCCCCCCCCCCTTTTCACACACACGCACACACATCCAGAGTGGGCTAACATTTCTGGCCCACAGCTACTGCAGCAGATGGTGTCAGTGGGGTAATTTAATAGAATTTGAGGAGAGAGTGAGGAGGAATACAAAAAGATAGAGTGAATGGAATGCCTGAGATGAACCTGCACCGCAACATACAGTTTAAGAATCTGAACACACTTGTCCTACTGTTATAAGCTTGTAGGAGTTACAGTAATGGATGCAATTTTTTGAGGGAAACCCCATTTACGACAATATCAACAGATGAGACCATTGATGCTAACTTTTATCATAAATACTGCTGGTCTAACATCCAAGAAGGATGGTGTTTGCGTGGGTCTTTCATTTCTAGACTTCTCTAATTGGTAAGGGGAGAGTTATTGAAGAGCCTCATGCAATGCCCCCCTACAAACTACTAAAGCCCTCGGCCCCCCTCCCCCCCACCGCCACCGCCCACCTCCCTCTCTCCTGGCCCCACCTCCTTGCTCCCCCATACTGCCCTCTGCCCCTTGAAAGCTCTGTTTTGGGATCTGCATCAGTCACCTGCAAAGGATTAAGGGTGTTTATGCATGTGTGAGTGTGTGTGTGTGTGTGTGCACGTGTGCACGTGTGTGTGCATGTGTGTGTCGTTTTCAGAGTGTTGGGGTAAGGAGAAAGACCAGAGTCTCCGACACCCACAGAGGCCCAAACAGCAGGAGCCCCTGCCTGGGAAATGGGTACCACTGTGCCTAACCCCTGCACAACTCTCAGACCTGCCCCTCCCTCTCAGCCAGCCTGGCCCCATTCACCTCCTCTGTGCTCTGTTGTCCTCGGTGGATTGATCCACCCTTCCTTCAGTGATTGTTTTATCAGGTTGTATAGAGTGGAAGGAGGGGGGGACCCATATAACCTCACCTCACCATGGTCAAACACCTGGTCACATGACCTTACCTCACCATGGTCAAACACCTGGTCACATGACCTTACCTCACCATGGTCAAACACCTGGTCACATGACCTTACCTCACCATGGTCAAACACCTGGTCACATGACCTTACCTCACCATGGTCAAACACCTGGTCACATGACCTTACCTCACCATGGTCAAACACCTGGTCACATGACCTCACCTCACCATGGTTAAACACCTGGTCACATGAACTCACCTCACCATGGTTAAACACCTGGTCATTTCTATACTGCATCTGTCTCTTCACAGCCATTGATCACTCTGGCCTTAATGAACCCGTACCGTGATTCATATGTTTTTGACTTCAGCCTCCCTTCCTGTCCCTCCCTCCCCCTCCCCCTCCCCCCCCCCTTTCTATGACCATGCTCAAATAGTATAGGAACATTAAGGTCCACTCCCACTTGCACACAACCTGGTGAGATATTGTAAAGCACTACAGGAAGAGCAAGGACAAAACAAAAGGAAGAAGGGCCAAAAGAGTTGTACATTGATGTGAATTGAACTGTGTTTTCAAGTATTGTTGTGTTGAATCTTTGTCTGTATGTGTGTCTATGTATGTGTGTGTGTGTATGTGTGTGAGTTTGAGAGAGAGAGAGTGTGTGTGAGAGAGAGAGAGAGATAGATAGAGAGAGAGCACAAAGGGGTCAATACCTATGTCTTTCCCCGCTTACAATCATCCACAAAGAAGAGTGTGTGTTTTTGTGTCTGTGTGTGTGCATGTGTGTGTACATACTCTACAGTATTTGTGTCTCTAAGTGGGTAAAACAAATTGCCTCCTCACACTATGATAGAGCTTGAACTCAATAAATCTGTACATATTGTATGTGGAATGAATGAGTGAAATAGAAAAAGAGAGTTTTAGATCTAAAAAATAAGTTTTGGTTTTAGAAATAGGAGTGAAAAGAGAGAAATGCAATTCCAATCTCCCATCTCTCTTTCTATTCACAAGGCATCCAAGTTCAAGTTTCAAGTTTATTACCATTTGTAACAAGTGCAGGTACAAGAGCATTGGAATGCTTTGGTCATGCTTCTCTGACTATCCCTAGCGGCCTATTTAAACCTCTAGTACTAAATCTGTCATAATAATAGCTAACTTATGAGCTACTATACTTACCAACAACATTTCACATAAACAAGTTCTACAAAAATGTAATAATACTGAACAAAAACAACTGAGAATGACCTAAGCCTTTTCTTTGCATTGTATAGCCTCACAACTATATTTACTAGATTGAATAGTATGTCTTAATTTTCTATTTTACAATTTAATTTTGACCACTTAGCTGTCATATTGTTTTCTACATTTGTCAATGAGTACCCTCCCACCCACAAGCAGAACGACGTGGAAAGATCCACTGGAACAACAGACATGTTAGCCGGACGCACAAAATATATTCATGAGTTATTTCCTCTTCTGGGACGCTGGAGGCAGAATGAGCGCAGTGTCTCTATTCAATTATCACACACACACACACACACACACACACACACACACACACACACACACACACACACACACACACACACACACACACACACACACACACACACACACACAGGCATTAAGCAGTGTGCACTCATTAAACACTCTCATTATACACAGGAGGAGATCCCTGCAGGTGCAGTTTACCAGAATTTACTTCATTTCCTGCTCTTTCTCTTTCCTTCTCACTCTCTGTCTCCCTTTCCCTCTCTCTCTGTCTCCCTTTCTCTCTCTGTCTCCCTTTCTCTCACCATGTTTTGTCAGTAATAAAGAATAACATGAACATCAAGACTTA
Organism: Osmerus eperlanus; assembly: GCF_963692335.1. Taxonomy (NCBI): domain Eukaryota; kingdom Metazoa; phylum Chordata; class Actinopteri; order Osmeriformes; family Osmeridae; genus Osmerus; species Osmerus eperlanus. The sequence goes on from NW_026911939.1 coordinate 14,812, forward strand.
TACCAATATTCTACTTAGCTCAGGTACACCAACAACTGCAGGAACATGAGACGATTTCCTCTTGTCTATCCTGTCCTCCCATCTCTGCCTCCTCCATCCAGAAAATCGATTTGATTCCTTCTCTCTGAGTTGAAACACCTAATTATTCTTCCTAATTCGTGTGCTAGAGCGTACAGGCCTAAATGCCTGTTGAACTGAATGTGCCTTTGTAGCAAACCCTTCATTTTCTCGCCATGCTCTGAAGCCTTTCATAGTTCCCTGACTGACATCCACACAAAAAGGGCCTTTATACCTGCATTATTAGAACTTTAGATGAGTATGTTCAGAAGCACGGGGACTGGCCAGATAAAGACTGTGTATGCATGTGTGTGCGCATGTGTGTGTGCAAGTGAGTGTGCGTGTGCTTCAGTAATGAGAGTGCAGATTCAAGTGGAGATGACATTTGAATAGTTACTGGACTGGTATTACTTAGTACTGTTACTTAGTACAAGTCTAGCTGTTCAGTGTGAGTCCAATCTTGCCCACAGTGTATGACTGGTAGTCGGAAAATGTGTAAGGATGTGAGAGGGAGTTTAATAAACACATGAAAGACCTGAATGTGTTGTGTGCACATATTTGTTTATTTGTGAAGGAGAGAGAAAGAGCGATAGAGAGAAAGCGTGAATGAATTTGGGGCTTCGAAATTCACTGTGTGCATTTGTTTGTCTTCGTGTGAGTGTGTAGACTTGAGAGTGTGTGATTACAGTAAGTGTGTGGAACATCTATGTTTACACGCAGTCCTTCTGTTTTCCCCTACATCATCTGGTTCCAAAGCAGTTCTGTGTCAGTACAGTAAACCTAACCACAGCCGTAAACATCTGAAGCACGAGTGTGTGTCAGTTTGTTTGTCTGTCTTTGTGTGTTTGTGTAGATGCATATGTATATACTGTATAGTATGCGTTTATTTGTATGCTTGCCGAAAGGAGTCATCTGTAAATCAAAAACGTGTTTGAATTATTATCGCAGACTCTACATTTGTTCCAGACCACATGAATCACAAATTGATCCATTCTCACTGTTTGTGTGTTGTGGGTGTGTGTGTACAAGTGTGTTGGTGTGTGCATTTGTGTGCGTGTGTGTGTATACACAGTGTGTGTCTGTTTTTTCTATCCAGACCATCATATACAGATACAAACTTGTCAAGGGGGTGCCACATGACTGGAAACAGGAGGTTGAGAGGTGGAAGGGAGGGAAGGAAGAGAAAGAGGTGAGTAGAGAAGGTGAGTAAGAGAGTGAATTAACCCTTGTGCTGCCTTCGGGTCACATGACCCAAAGGTTCATAACGAACCATCGTTGTGTTTACCCAATTTTACCCAATACAAACACAAATAAAAATAATTTTCTTTTAACCTTCGCAATGTGGGGGGTCTGAGACAGCCCAACGGTTAAAAGAAATTGCTTTACTTTGTTTTTGTATGCGGTAAAGTTGTCGCAATACGACGGTGGGTCACAATGACTGATGGGTCAGAATGACCCGAAGAGAACACAAGGGTTAAAGAGGTCAGAGCGAAGCAAGTGGGGAGAGAAGGAGGAAGGGAGGAAAAAAGGAGGTGGAGGGAAGTAAAAGAGAAAGAGGAGAAAGAGAGGGATGGAAGGAGGTAGAGAGGGAGGGAGAAAGGGAGGGAGAAGAGGAGGGGGAGAAGGGAGGGAGGGAGGGGGTAGAGGAAGGAGAAAGGGAGGAGCGGACTGAGGGAGGAGAGAATGAAAACTCAAGATTGAGAACGAGAGCGAGAGAACCGGGGGAAGGTTTCGAAATTGTCCATTCCAGATGCTTCAATTAATTTCATTCATCAACGTCCGTCCTTCCCTCTGAGAAAGTGGGATGCGGAGGGATAAATCCATTTGTCTCCAGCTCTCGCCTGCGAGCCGGTCCTGCTGACCTATTTTGCGTTTCTTTCTGCTCCCTGCTGTCCCGTCCGTCCTCTCCGCGGCGGAGGAAGAGCTTGTCTTTGTCTTTACCCACTGGCCCTCCATTCACCTGCTGAATAAAACCCAATCATGCTCCTTGCATTGGTGTGTGTGTGTGTGTGTCCATAGTCATCAACTGAGACATATTAACTGGTTCCTCCAGGATCAGAATAGTCCTTTATGAAGCTATAATGACCTGCAGTTTAATCTCTGTGCTCGGGATCCATGGGAACATCACAATGGGTCATAGAGGGGAAGCTAGATTACACCTCCAAATAGAGTGTGGTCATACTGGAGATGTGGGGGGAGAGAGGGGTGTGAGAGGGGGGGTGAAGAAGAGGAGAGAGGGGCGTGAGAGGGGGGGTGAAGAAGAGGAGAGAGGGGGGTGAGAGGGAGGGTGAAGAAGAGTAGAGAGGGGGGAGAGAGGGAGGGTGAAGAAGAGGAGAGAGGGGGGAGAGAGGGGGGGTGAAGAAGAGGAGAGAGGGGGGAGAGAGGGGGGGTGAAGAAGAGGAGAGAGGGGGGAGAAGGGAGTGAAGAAGAGGAGAGAGGGGGGAGAAGGGGGTGAAGAAGAGGAGAGAGGGGGAAGAGAGGGAGGGTGAAGAAGAGGAGAGAGGGGGGAGAGAGGGAGGGTGAAGAAGAGGAGAGAGGGGGGAGAGAGGGAGGGTGAAGAAGAGGAGAGAGGGGGGAGAGAGGGAGGGTGAAGAAGAGGAGGAAGGGGGGAGAGAGGGAGGGTGAAGAAGAGGAGAGAGGGGGGAGAGAGGGGGGTGAAGAAGAGGAGAGAGGGGGGAGAGAGGTAGGGTGAAGAAGAGGAGAGAGGGGAGAGAGGGAGGGTGAAGAAGAGGAGAGAGGGGGGAGAGAGGGAGGGTGAAGAAGAGGAGGAAGGGGGGAGAGAGGGAGGGTGAAGAAGAGGAGAGAGGGGGGAGAGAGGGAGGGTGAAGAAGAGGAGAGAGGGGGGAGAAGGGGGTGAAGAAGAGGAGAGAGGGGGGAGAAGGGGGTGAAGAAGAGGAGAGAGGGGGAAGAGAGGGAGGGTGAAGAAGAGGAGAGAGGGGGGAGAGAGGGAGGGTGAAGAAGAGGAGAGAGGGGGGAGAGAGGGAGGGTGAAGAAGAGGAGAGAGGGTTGATGGCAGGAAAAGGGGAGAGAGAAAATCTTCTCTTCTCTTCTGTCATTAGTTCTCCTCCTTCCTCTCTTTTCTCTCTCTGAAGTTTTGGAGCAGACAACTTAGAAGATGAGAGATCGGCTGGAGAGTTTACA
>NW_026911940.1:0-18002 GCF_963692335.1 Osmerus eperlanus
GTCCATAATATATTTTTTTCTGTGAACAGAAATTCAGTTGTTCACAGCACAGCATGGAACGTGTTGGAATTATCATTTTGCTTAACATATTAGAACTGTGAAGTTGGGAATCAACCAGCATATTTCAAATAAATAGATAAATAAATAAATAAATAAACAGAAAATGACAGTTTATATTTGTTACTTAAACTCATCTTTCAAAGTTATGCAACGCCACAACGCTTCTCGCCACCCTTCAGTGGCTTCCCGCGGCAGCTCATATTCAATTTAAATCAAATCACACAAACAGCACACACTGTGCGTACCCAGCTTTGAGCTGTACTGTCGCGTATACAGATAATACCCATTCAGACAATGAGTACTCCACAGACAAAGTCTATGAAAGTCAAAACACACCTTTCTGTTGCGCCCGGTGTTACCAGCTGGTGCTGCCATCTCGTCAGGCTCCCTGCAGACACTCCTCCTGGCCCAGGATCTTCGAAGACCTCGCCCCCCCCCGGATGGTGGAATGGCTTCCCATCAGTCAGGAGGGCTTATTCACTGGATGTTTCCACGCAACGTCCTTTTCAGCAAGTTTCGTAAAAGACATACATCTTCTATTAAGTAAAAATCAACCTTTGTTTTTGTTTTTCAGGTACGCACCTCCATGGTTAATTGATCTTTTCCTGTTTCGAGCTGAAGTAGGGTGTGCTTGCATGGTCGATGTACTTTTGTTTTGTGTTGCTCTGGTTAAAAAAATTATCATTGAAATCATTGTATTATCAATACCCATTTTCTAGATACCCATTTTCTAATTTTCTAGATACCCTAATTATCACTATTTATGGAATTAGCAAAGCTTCTGTACTTTCTGTGTAGTTTACAATGCATGTATAATGAAAGCTGAATACATGTGTTCAGAAAAATAGGATAATATTAATAAGTCAATATGTGAATTGGTAAGATTTAATTAAATAGTATAGCCATAAAGATTCATTATTGAACCTATTTGACATTTTGACATTTGATAGGGGGTTCAAAAGGCGATATTTACACATTTTGTACAACCCTGTATGTTCTATGAGTGACACCAGGCTACTAAACATAAACAAAGGCAAATTCATTAATTATTTTATTATTTTATCATTATATTATTTAGTTACCTTTCTTTTACTATGAAGAAGTTCCAGTTTCATGTTAATCTCTTTTACAAAGCAGTCCTGGCCAAGTTCACGTTGAACGGAATTTCATTCAGGGTGCATAGCAGTAAAAACCTGGCTTAACTAACGGACTTCTTTATCTTTATTTTTACATAATACCTATTTTTTTTTACCAGATATGAAACCCAGGGCTTGAAACCAAGCTTTATTAATGTGCATATTCCATATTATAAATTGGCATAGCTGGATAGTGAAGCAATTAAATTGAGGTACATTTCCCAAGAGTACAAAAGATATGCCTGACTTGGGAATTAAACAGTTTGGATTACAAGTTCTGTACCCACTACACCAGACTAATTAAAAGTCATTATTTAATCTCCTAAGTAATAACTTTTGGTAAAAAACAAAGCATTTAAATGTGTCCAGTACAAAAATATACACATGCTGTGAGACCTCAGATTGCCTTAAGGGTCTATGACCTCCTACAGAGAGATTGCCCAATCAAATCTGTCTGGCTCATGTGAAATGTAACTATTGTCAGTGTGATATCAGAATAAGCAATTATTCACACTGCAAACAATGTCAACATGTTATTTGACAAAGCTACCAAATTCAGAGAACAAGATCTACATATAGACAACATCAAAATAGTATCTTTTGCTATGTTTATTTATTAATTTTTTGTTTAAAAAGCGTTGGCTTTAAGCTATGTGAATAACAAAGGCAACATCAATGTTTTGTTCAATTCTACAAAAGACAACGCCACATTATTTCCTTTCCCATTGCCTGCAATGGATTTGCTTTGATGTGGACAAGCAAGATAAATGCACCCTAGTATACATACGTTGACAGGAAAAACATATATTTGACTTGATTATAACATTTCTTTGACATATAGTATAATGCAGATATTAATAATAATAATACAAATTACTATTATTTTCTCCCCTACAATCTAATAATATCTAAAAACGTGTTTTGTACTTATACAATGGCTTTGTCACCATGGTATATCTTTAGTCAGGGACTTTCTCTCTTCTTTTCCAAGTTATGATTGTCTTAACTTTCTCCCTCAGTGTATATACTTAGTTTCCACAGCTTGAACACGACAATGTGAGTCAGAGTTTGCCATTAAATGAAGAGGTTGAAATGAAATTAAAAGCATCAGGAGTCCTGACAACTCAAGCATTAATCAGAGCATAGCAAACTCTTTGTTTTAGCAACAAAGCTTTTTTAAAGATGTCAATGTGACCTTTTGGCTGAGTTTTTGATGAGATTGTGCGGAAACTCATATGGATAGTGTCTGTTGTAAAATGCAAATGCATCGGGTTTTTTTCCTGCATAGAGAATTCCAGGGCTGCCTTGATCATTTTCTGCGCTGCCTTGACAAAAATGTGACAAATGTGACAGCAATAACGAAGCCCGTTTCAAAAGCCATGCTCAGAGTGGATTACTATCATTTCAACATGGAAGGGCGGCATTCCTCCAGAATTGCACTGCAACGTAATCAACAACGATGCACCTCGGGGACTTGGTGAAGAAAGCTACTGAGCTGCTGTAGAGCTCCATGAAGCTAGCACGCCATTAAGCTATGATACGATTTCTGCTTTTAGGCTGCTGGCTTGTGTTTGCAAAAATAAAAGTACGTTATTTGTGTGCTGTTGAAGAGATTAGGATTCTGTCCACAGTTCAGGCCTGATGCTACATTTGGACAATTAATTAATTTTTTAATTAATTAATTAATATCTACTTGAAGCCAAATATGACTTGCAAACTGTGCTTGTACGACTGTAGCTTACCACTTGTTAAATGAAACGACTTAATAGTGCTACAGCTGATGAAAATGTATGAGTTTTCAAAACTATTTAGGAAAAAACATACATTTTGAATATCATGAATATAATGAAATGTTTTTTTATTTGGTTTATTTTTTTATTTTTTAAATTAACACATTTGCCTATAGACTGTGAGGAATTCAAAATATTGTAACAAAAACACAAACTCTGAATAAATAGGAGTGTTTTTTGTTATCATACAAATTGCTAGGGTATAATTATTACATAGGCAGACATTTGGGGACATTTGGTTATACGGCAATACACAACACAAAGGGAAATATATTTATTCTGCAAGAAAGGATTCTAAAGTCAGACTAAACTAAATCAGTAGTGTTTCAGATAATGTATTCAGCCTAGGAATTGTGGCTGGGGCTTAACTACCTTACATCCACCCTTATTTGCATTTTGGGGATCACAAATCTTGCTCTGCCACGAAGGAGAATAATTTCTAACTCAGTAAAAGTAGGGTGAAATAAGTTCCTCAGAATGTCTCCGATGAGTTTCAGACAAGGCGTTTACTCTCGGACCTGTGGCTGAGAGTTAATACTCATAAATGTGTTCTTGAGAATTCTGATATATTATTTGGCTTCAGTTGACAATAAAATATTCAAATGTTAGTATGTTCCCGAATGAAAAATGAACCTAATATATATGCGCTTTCAAAATTGGCTCAGGTAAGAAATGCAAAGCAACAATGGAAAACACGAGATCTGGCTCAGGGAGCATATGGAATTAGAATAAATATGATTGTTTCCGTTCCATCAAGACCCCTCAGGCTAGATAAACAACATTTACTGTGTTGGGATGAAAAACCTACTTCAGAGTGCCTCTGTAAACCTGGTGAATCACTTTGATCATCTTTTGTAATCAGATACAATTGGTGGTTCAGGGACTCCAGATTCTATTTGCTGATTTCATTTGAAAGCTGTTGAATGCCCCCACACCTTGTTTTGCAATACGCATCCCACCCACACACACACACACACACGCACACACACACACACACACACACATTCAGAGTGCTGTATAGACACAGGTTTATTGATACCCTATGAACTGGTTCCACATTAGAAGAAATGTATATCCTGACTACAATAAAGGAGAAGCAAATAATACAAGCATGTCATCAGCGAAGATGGGATTGTGTGGTATTACTATGTGGCATGAAGGAAAATAATCATTTGTGGATCAATCCTCGGGCAAGTAGCGGAGGTAGACCTGGGTTCCTCATGGAACCATCTTTAAGTAGATCCTAATATGGGCTTGACATCGCCAACTGAACTGTTTGCGGTATTATTTTCTCTGATATGTGGGGGATGAGGGGGTGGATTTTCAATGCCATTCTGCTTTTGAAAAGGGGGAAAAATCTGCTCTGCATGTACCATGCATCAAAATATTTTCAAATATACTTTGAAAATGGATTATGGCTTGGGCATGAAGCATGCAAATTCCTGTCTTTCAAATTCAAACTTCTAAAATATCTCTGATGTGTCTGCATAACCAGCTTATAATGAAACATGTGTGTGTGTGATGCTTACAGATTATACCGAATAAACATGACAAATTACAATATGTATGTACTCTATACAGGCTTACATTTTGTCATATAAATTAGCCATATACGTACAGCAGTTCATAGAAATGTTTTGTGCCAATGCCTTATGACGACTAAACTCTCTTTGCAATCAATGTTATTTTAAAGCTGAAAGGTTCAATAATTAAAATAATTACAAGTTGAGTTTGGCACTAAGCAATACAGTATATCCCCTGAGGTCTCCACAATAAATTATCTTTGCTGCATAGAATAACAACAATATTTCTGTAATCATCTGTGAGGGAACTCAAAGTTGATTTGCGATAGTAAGCCTCAGTACTTCAACTTATTATCATGGCCTCTGATTGGACAGATGGCTCATGTTCCAGACAAAGTGTAAACTGTGCGTAAAGTTTAGCTCCTTGTCTGCAAGCAGAGAACTTTGTATGGTCAAGGCTCCTATGAGATGTAAATATACTGCTATGGACTTCCAGAGGGAAGCTTAAGTTGCTCTGAAATTGCTTTTGCACAGACCATTGGATTTCAGGATGAAAAAAAGTCAAAGCAAGAAGCCTATTCCTATTCCTGACAGGTAGAAATGAGAAACCCAATACACACCTCCTCCCCCCAAACCACCACGACTGTTGGACTAGAGGCAATGACAGTTTTACAATTGTGAGTATCTCATGAAAGTGGGTTCTTCGCTTGCTCAAATATGCAATATGCTTGGTATTAGGGTCACCAGGGCCGCTTCTGACCATTTTGGTGCCCTTGGCCAAAAAAAATAAAAAATAAAATACAACATGTAAACATGCACAATTGACATCATTCTACAGTTACAATGTTATACCAAACATATGCCCACCATTGCCATCATTAACATTGCCATGTCTTAACAACAAAAGTGATGTTATTATATTGTATAAGAAAATAATGGCAAATAACAAATGTGCATGCATAGCCTGGTTCAGAGGGGCTTAATGTTGCGGCAAAGCAGTAAACAAATTTGGACTGTATCCTAGGTAAGACTTAGAGGTTCCTTTCAACCGAAATCTTGATGGTGAACGAACAGTAACCTATCCAGGAAAACATTTCAACACCAATAAAGACACACTTTTCATAACTTCAAACTGCCAAGATATTTAATCGATTTGTTTCAAACAGATTCTCAAGTAGTTGATACTCCTTCTGAACTTGAAAATCCAGTCCCACATTCAAACTAAACTCGCCGTCATCATCAAGTAGGCCTAATGTAGGCTAGTCTGTCAATGTTGAACTGCCCTTGGCCTACCTGCACAAGCTCAAACCTCACGCACACAACTCTCAGCTCAGCACCCTGCTGCACTAATTCTCAAACAGGGAGAGTCACAGGGTGGCTAGGCACCTTGGGTCAGGGCAATGTGAGCAAAGCTATGTGAGGTGCATAGAGTAGTGTGATCTCTCTTTCTTGTATCTATAAATGAAAAGAGCACAGCGGATGCCACATTGACGGACATTTAAAATTGGAGCAGGTGTCAATTAAGAATTTTCTTTTTTCAAACATCTCCTGCCCCTGCAGGCTGGCAGGGCTCGAGCCAACCACTCAGTTTGCCTATGCATAAAAAGGGCCCTGAGCATCACTACACCAGTGAGCTTGACCCTTAAAGATCCACTCTTAGATATATTTCCAATACTATGAGAGTAATATGTGAAATCTGTGAAATGAGGAGACCAACCCTTATGCCGATATGCAGCCATAGAGACGTGCAGGGCAAGAGGCCGGGCAAAATGCTATCAAACCATCTGAGACAACATCGCATGATAGACCTGAATGTCAAAACAAAGTTGTATTCTTGTTTTCAATTACATTGTTGTATTTAAAAAAAATACAAACATTCCATCCAAATATGTGAGCTCACGATGAGAAAAAAAACACCCACAAACTCTTACAAAGGGTTCTGCTTCTTTGTGCATTGACAGACAGAATCTTTTTCATTCATCAAACCACCTCTGCACTGTTCAGCATTGCACTTCAGACAAAGCTAGCAAGATCAATGGGGAAAATCTATCTATTTTATCAACTTGATATTCAAAGATCTCTCCCTCCCCACGAGAGTAAGAGAGATGATTGAAAAACTCTTCTTTTTTTTAAATATGCATAACTTCTGTTCTCTTCTGTCACTCAGTTCAACTATTTTTCTAAAAGGTTTTGCCATCCAAGGCAATCTGAGACATTCATTTTTATAAGGCATTCTTTATTCATTGAAAAAGGATGAAGACATTTTGTCAAAGACAACATTATAATGAAATGTTGCACAAGTATGCAACAGAAATTACAGTTATTATGAATGCAATGCAAGGCATATTTCACACAAACACACACACACACACACACACACACACACAAACATTCACACATGCCCACATGTGTGCACCCATACACATACACACACACTCACACACAAATGCAACTGTGTTGTCTCACAGTAAGAAGGCCGAAGGTTGAAATTCCAGCCTGGGCCCTTCTGTGTGGTGTTGGCATGTGCTCCCTGTGCCCGCGTGGGTTTTTGGTTCAAGTGGGGGAAGGTTTCATTGCTTTACGCAACCCCATTACATTTTACTGACACAATTGTACACTGAATGATTTGAAAATGATAACAAGCAACATGTATCTATCATGTGCAAATTACCCATTATTATTAAACAATTACATTTCATGAATACTGTAAATGAAAGACATCATCCATCTATCATCCAGAGTTGCATGACTACTGTAGCAAGATATATGAAATCACACGAGCAATAAGAAAATTATATAGGCACAAGTACTTTACATTTTACATTTACATTTTTGTCATTTGGCAGACGCTTTTAATCCAAAGCGACTTACAAGTGCATAGGTTCTACCATAAGTCAAAGCATCACGTCCAGAACTAGGAAAATACACATGAAATGCTGTTCTAAACATAGTCGTCATCATAAGAGCCAAATTTTTATTTATTTATTTATTTTTATTTATTTTTTTTGGGGGGGGGGGTGGGGGGGGGTTAGGCAAGGATAGGAATATCAGAAAGGAGGGACGGGGGAAATCAGGAGGGAGGACTAAGTTAGAGTTTGAAAAGGTGGGTTTTGAGTCTGTGTCGAAATAGGGGGAGGATTCTGCTGTCCTGACAGTGGTAGGCAAGTCATTCCACCACTGAGGAACCAGAACTGAAAACAGGCGTGAACGTGCAGCTCGACCGCCAGGTGCACATAGAGAGGGAACCATAAGGCGACCAGAGCTGGCAGACCGGAGTGGTCTAGCTGGGGAGTAGGGAGTGATCAAGGATTGTATGTAAGGTGGGACAGTGCCCTTAGCAGCCTGAAGTGCCAACACTAGGGCCTTGAAACGGATGTGTGCGGCAATAGGAAGCCAGTGGAGGCTAGTCAACAGCATAGTAAATGAGCATCAAGTTGAAAAAGTAAATATGAGCATGCAATTGTTATTTGGTCAGCATATACTGTATTTAGCAGAAGTATTCGTAAGCACATAACCCTCTACCAGTGTTCACATAGTTACAAAAAAATACCCCTAAGAGTGCAGTGTGCTTGGCTTTCTTGAAAAGTTAGCTGGGAACTGTAATACTAAAATGAGCTTGCACTTAGGGGAGTCTTATTTATTTATTATCTTCGCCAAACAACATGTTTTGTCCTCAAGTGGAAATCTCTTTGAATGAACTCCTGCTGCTTATGAATTTTTAGTTCTATTGTGAGACTGCTAAGAATAATGTCTTGATTTAATCATTTTCAAAATGTGCGGCAGAAATCAGCAGGGAAATGGGTAAGGATTTAATGACTTCTAGTAGCCAAAAGCCAGAATATGTGCTTTTGTGTTTGCAGGTGTCTAATTATAAGACACTCTAAATTTTCCTACATTAATGACTCACTAGATGCTGAATTTCATTAACAAGTGTTTTATAAGTAAATGTTTGAGTTTGCAGAAACTAATTTTGGAATTGCTAATCTGCTTTGAATAACTTCAATGAAAACATTTTTAAACTTTCGGGATCTCACATAAGCGTAGGTATACCCTGGCACATGCAGAGGGAGTGGATCTGTGTTCCTGAGCACCTGGCCTTTTTGTCCCAAGTGCCGATGTGCCCCTTTGATTTGATATATTTTATTTTGATATATTTTTGATATATATACACACATACACACATCTGGTATTTGCATCATTATTATTATTGCATTTGAATCATATGCTGCTTGGTGTAAATGCAATAAACAATATTAGGGTCCAGTGAGTTTGGGGAAAGGCTTAATTTATATTGTAATTATTTTTCTTAATTAATCTTACATTATGTTGTTAAATTCCCACAGCAATCGCATGATGCTAGACTACCTGATACATAAAAATGGGTAGTTCTGGAGGATTCAAAAAATGCCTGTAATGTTACATTCCTTGAAGTCGGAGCTTCTTCACCACCCCTAGTGGACATTTAATTTCAAAACTGCAGCAAAGTGTACCTGCAAGAATGTATTGGTGGTTCTACATATAAATGCTCAGAGGCACGTACAGTATCTCCATGGGACCCGGCTGATACATACAGTTTGTGATTCTCCATATGCAGGCCTATGTGATGAGCGAGGTTCAGTTTTGTGACATGTTTTTCCACACCGCTTCGTACTGTTACGGGAACAGCTGCGTTGTGTTTCATTTTACACCTTATTATTCCGCATTAGCCTTTCTCTGAGTTCACCTCCGTCTGAGAGCAGTTCCGCCGCTGATTGCAAAATGGAACAAACACAAACACAAATCCATCATCTTCCCATCAGACCAGCTCATGCCCCCTGGTCCCCAGAATGATGTTTTATGTCTGTCCATGCAGAACGCTGCCAAGCCTGAAGCATTTCAACCTGTAGTAATCAGGGGCAGTGAAGCATTGCGGAGCCCGTGAGAATCCTGCTTGCACTAATTAAGTTTTTCCTAATTACCTGGCTTAGACTAAGGTTTGTGTAAATCGCGGGAGGGTCTTTTGTCACAGCTGTCTTGCAGAATATTCTGTTGGGCTTTTCAGCTCATTTTCCTGTCATTTTTTTTCTCTATCTTCTTTTCTGTTGTTGTGCAAACCTCTACAGAAATAATTGTAACATTTCTTATGATCTTATGGATTCATCTAAATTAGAACAAAGATACTTTATTTTCACTCCAACTCTGGCTTTCTGTGTCTGCCGTTATCTCCCTGAAGATGCGAACTTCTAACAAACAAAAAAAAGAAAAAAAAGAAAAAAAACAAGGGAACTGCTTGATGAAGGGGCAACAATTGCTTTTCTTTTGGTTGATTATAGTTATTAAATTCCCATGAAAATAAAGAATAATGAAAATCCTTTTATGAAAGTTTCATTTGAGTTGCTCTGCAGCAGAACACTTGGAATGAATGTGCTTCTTCCAAATCAGTAAAAACATCAAATAAAACTGTGATATGTACGATTAGACCATAAAAGCCAGCACTCCACAGTCTTATACACTACCAACAGAGGGCTTGGGAAATGGCACATGTTTAACATCTCTTTGCAAGTTGCACCTGTTTCAAAGCTCATGGACAGTAGCCCTTATTTATTTATTTTAGATTGAAGAGAGCTTTAGAACAAGGGAGCAAAACTATGTCAAATTCATTACAAGTTGCATAATGGTGAGTCATACTGGGGAAAAGATGCTTAAGCCAATGTGCCTGCAAAAATAGAGCATGTTCTTGGCTCATTAGTTAGCATGTACAATTTCTGGTCCTATCTGAGTAAGTCAGGCATTATCTAAATGTCCATCATAATTATTCATGTGCACATCCATCTTCAGAGCACAGAAACACACAGAGAGCCCAGCTGGCCTTGTGGCATTCAGTTAATAATCATGTTGCGTATTAAGATAATTCGTTTCAAGACCATTTGTTTCAGTATTGATGCTCTCTGCTCATGTCTTTCAGAATTCTGCCTCCACCTCAGGGGTAAGTCTTCAGCCAGAGTGTTCAGATTTCTTCCCAGTTTATTTATGCAAGGTTTCCTTTTTATTATTGTTCTGGAAGGCAAAGCGCTGAAGGGAAGATCGATCCAGGCGGCAGACGGGAAGGGAAGAAGTGCGGAATACAGTACGGGTTGGCAGGCACCTTGCGAGCGTGTGACTGGAGTTGTAATCACTCTGGGTGGTGTTCAGCATCCTCAGTCTTCCAGGGACGTCAGAGCAGATGGCCTCACATCTCATTACAGAATACCAGCACCCCTGGCAGCGAGCACGCAAATGCCATTGTTGCCTTCGGTGCAGGGGGGGTTGTGGGATCATCGGTTTGACCTTGCAAAAAGAGTCCCCGTAATCACAAAACTGAACTCATCTCGTGGTTTTATTGATTGATTTTTTTTTTTTTTCCTAAAATCTATTTCTGGTGTTAAGATCTTCTTAGATCTTTCACATACACCGTGGACAGCTCTACTGTGAAAACAACCGCCCCAGACATCGCCTGTGTTTCCTTTCAGCGGAAATGGTGCCATTACGGAGCGGAATGAGATCGTACCGCGGCGAGCCAGGGGGGCAGGGCGGGGACCCCCCCCCCCCCTCCCCACCGTGCGCTCAAAGTGTCACCCTCTGTCTGCTGCTGCAGGGAAGGCGTAATGGGATTCTGGCACGTCGACCCCAAACTCACCGGGAATCGATCGTGTTTTTTCCTCTCGAGACGGGGAGCTTCGACTCATTTCCCATCAGCAGGACCATCAGGTGCCTATCCACAGCCCGCCCCACTGTGGGAGGACATGAAGAGGCACTCTCTGCTGATCGCCACCATGGCATGCTTAAGGCTTAAGGGGAATCAATTTCCTCAAGGTAGCAGTCTTATTTCTTTCAAATAAATAATAATAAATGCTCTGTTGTGAGTTACATGTCAAGGAAATAGAACTGTCCTAATGATCATGGTTGTAAACAAGATTCGAAGATATAACTGTTGATGCAGAAGGGGTTGAGCATTAGGTTTCCCCTGATATATTCTCCAGATATAGTATTGTCCCTCATATACCTGATTCTCTTCAATGGCCTTATAATAACATACAGGCACACTGCAGCACACTGGTTATTTATTACCTTGCCATTGTCATAGCAACAGTATGTAAACTGTTCAAATGTTGGTTTAAACAACTAGCTGACTGGAAATAGACACAGTTCTATAGCTGTGCAGTAAGAATACAATTCATGCTGACATGTGAATGTAAACAATCGAAGCATCCATGATGGACTTGATTGCTTAGCATCGTGAGAAAGCAAGCACATATGCTAATCCTTGGACAAGAAATCCCAATTAATAGTATTACATTACATTACATTATTGGCATTTGGCAGACACTCTTATCCAGAGCGACGTACAGTTGATTAGACTAAGCAGGAGACAATCCTCCCTTGGAGCAATGCAGGGTTAAGGGCCTTGCTCAAGGGCCCAACGGCTGTGCGGATGTTATTGTGGCTATAGAACCACCAACCTTGCGTGTCCCAGTCATTTACTTTAACCACTACGCTACAGGCCACCTTGTAATAGTAATCTTTCTATTAAATTATGATCTCCCATTTCAGGTTGTGCTAACCCATTCCTTGCTATGTAATCCATATCTAAATTTGTGTAAAGAATAAATCAAGTAACATCTCAGAAAGTTTTATTAACACAGTCTACTGATTAAATTGTTTATAATTAATAAATGCAATCAAGAAACAAGACTTGCGTATGTTGGCAGTGGCAGAACTTAGCAAAACAGACAGTTGCTTTTCCTATTTTTATTTTCAAACTTATGAATATGCTAAATGTCATATTTTACCTCCGTCAGTGGTCCAGAGTTATGGCAGAGAAGAAGAATGAGGATGCTTCTATGTTGCGCTTATTTTGAGAGACAAGTGTTGAAAATCTCAAAAATAAAAGCTGCTGCTGTCTAGCACAAGCTAAATTCAGCTGTTTTGACTGCCATATACTTTCAGAAATGACATGGGGCAACAAATTGAATAGATTTCTATAGAGAAAAGCATGTACTTGATTATAGTTACACTTGACATATTGCCACACTTCATAAGTCCTTTAGAGCTCATGCATAACAAAATATACTTTATAAACAACCACAGCACATGTCATAATATACAAGGAGCTAAACACTTGTCACGCAATCCTCAAGCCTGCTAAAAAGTCATAATACTATTTTTATGAATCTCATTTCTACTTAATGGAAGCCTTATGCTGTACACATAATGTACAATTGAATCGAGTGCAAGCAGTATTTAATATCACAGGCAGGAACCACTGGTAGGCTGTAGCATTTACCCTGCTGATAAAATACTCCAGATCGTCCTGCAGATTTGCTGTAGGATGTGATGCTTGGGTGAACGGAAACGGCTCTCTTGGTGAAAGTGTAAATACAAGTGTGCTTTTGAATCACAGCATTGAACTGATTGAACTGAGGTTTTTAGACGCTGTGTGCTGCTCACAACCTTACAGTACAGTCTGTTGTGGTTTGGTTAATCAGTATCCAATAACGCAAGTGTCTGTGATGGTATTGGCATCACAGGCACTGCTGGATGATGTTGCATATGTGACATTACAGCTTTCTATGTGATACACATTATGAAGCACAGTGGTCTTGCAAAGCCCATACAGTATGTTATAAACTTACCTGCAGAATGTGGTAATTGAATAAATATAATTTGTATTAATATTTATTAACTATAATGTATGTCACCTTCACACTCATGCACCACATGTCAAATATGTATTCTGGCAAATCTTGCTTGAATTTTTTACAAAATATGAATTATGAACTTTTAAATACATTTATTGACTCTGTTAATTGCAGGCAATAGCAGTCCCAGCTCTGTAAGTACACACATTTTTCCTTTAACTTACAGACACTTTTTGCGGTCCCATATCTGCGGGCGACCGCGCGCCCGTTGTCTGAGTCCCACCATTCCCCGAACGGTGCTCCACAGCTTGCTGCACCGTACTTCCCAAATCAAACATTATGATTCCCCCGTCCCCCCGGCGTTTTCCCACGCTTCGATGGCCCCCGCTGCAGCTGCCGCAGCCAGCGCCGTGGAGCTCAGAGCCAGTGAGCATTAGCTCAGTCCCCGGCGCACACCTGGCCCGCTGACGGAGCCAGCGCGGGCACAGATTACCGCCATATGGCGTCGCCGCATTCCAGTCGCCACGGAGACAAGTTGCGCCCAAACCCATTGTGCGCGAAACGGGAATGAGGAAGATGATCAGATTATCAAACATGATTTTTTTTGAACGGGAAGATCCGAGGCCCTGAAGAAGGATAACACAACAGACCCCAGGGTATCCTGCAGCAGGGAGCGCATACTATTTAGACATCCAGGCTCATTTGCATTTTTTTTTTTTTTTTTTTGGGGGGGGTGGGGGGTTTTGAATGAGACTATCAGCCAATTTTCCAACAGCTCAGCAATTAAATACACGGAAGATGAATCTCAAATGGAAATGTAGTATCCCTGACCAGTTGCTGTGTCATATCATCTCAACTTCAGCAAGCAAGTTGTCTACTGAAGCAGAAAGGTCCTTCTAATCTTTTTCTATAGTAAACACCTAATTAAATCCAACTTCCTAGAATCTATGTGATATACACTCACTGAGCACTTTATTAGGTAGACCAGTACACCAGCTTGAAAATGCAAATATTTAATGAGCCAATGATGTGGCGGCAACTAAATGAAGAATGCAGATATGGTCAAGAGGTTTTTTTTTTTTTCATACCAAATGCCAGAATGGGGAAGGAATGTGACTTTGACTGTGGAATGATTGTTGGTGCCAGACAGGGTGGTTTGAGAAACTGCTAATCTCCTGGGATGTTCACACAGTCTCTACAGTTTGCAGAGAATGGCGTGAAAAACAAAAAACGTCTAGTGGCCAGCAGTTCCACAGGCAAAAACGCCTTAATATGAGATGTCAGAGGAGAAGGGCCAGAGGAGAAGTGAAAGCTTACAGGAAGGTGACAGTAACGCAAATGACCCCAACAGTAGCATGTAGAAGAGCATCTCTGAGCCCACAATGCGTCAAACCTCTATGTGGACAGGCTACAGAAGACCAATAAGTCAAACAAATAAATCTAGTAAATAGCAAATTAAGTGCTCATTGATTGTATAGTATGTAAGCTATAAACAATGACATGCCTTGCATAAACAAAAACATATGACACAAACAGTGATGATCGACTGGTGGCTGAATGCTTAGTCCCTCTGTCATGCTGTATGAGTTATTTTCCTCATTGGGTATTTATTATATTCCAGGGTGGTCATTTTTGGTGGACTGTGTGAATGTAACTAAATCATACTACCATTCTGGAAAAACACAATTTGGGGTGAAATGGAATAATGAAATATTTTTCTAGTAATATAAATTCTTCCAATGTATTTTTCATTTAAATCACAAAAATCCATTTTTCAGATTTTCGCATATCTTAGTATTAGACTTCCTGCCTTGTTTTAATAATATACCGATATTGTTGAGAAAATACTGACTGGAATATCAGAAATTTTGCCATATCCAGAAGTGCTGTTTCTGCAACATGAGGTGAGGCTCTCACTGTTCTGTAACATTTTGTATAATTCATTTCATGCTACCTGGTGGCGATCAGAAATCATGTACAGCACAAACACGGCGTGCTCCGAGATAGTACAGCCAAGAAATGCTTGTAAAATAAAATAACAACAATGTTTTTGTACGGCAGAGGTTTGCAGAAGGTGTCATAAAATTCTGAAGAGACTCAGTGGTCTTTTTTCAACTAGGAGGTATTGTTCGGGCCTCTGTCACAGCAACGGTGTTCCAGGAACAATGCCTCATGTTTGTCCTTGACAAGGGACGACCGAGGCCTTACGCAGCAGCGATTCCGTTCAAACAGGGCAGGGTGATTTAAATTCCACACCGTGGGTAATCCCCAGCAAAGATCAATTAAACACTGGTGTGCAACAAATCTCCGGCATGCTGTCACTAATATACGCCCGTGGGAAAACGTGCTGGCCACTTTGCCAGCAGTAATGCATACAGCAGCATACAATTGGTGAAAAGTGTGAAAGCGGTCGTGATTAAATGATTAAGAGAAAATGTCACCAAAGGTTTTTTCTTTTCTTTTTTACATGCCATCATACTGCAGTATATTGATGATATACAGTGAGTACTTTATTTGGTTTTATTGGACTTATGTTTTAGACTTATTGGTCTTCTACTGCTGTAGCCTATCCAATTAAGTGGTTTCACACAAGACACATGTTCAGAGATGTCTTCTGCATACCACTGCTGTAATGTGTGGTTATTTGCGTTACTGTCACCTTTCGGTCAGCTTTGACCAGTCTGGCCCTTCTCCTCTGACCTGTCTCATTAACAAGGCATTTTTGCCCGCATAACTGCTACTCACTGGATGTTTCATTTTTATTTTTATTTTCTTATTCAATCAACATTTGGCCTTAGGTTTGGCTAAGAAATCAATGAAGTATTTTTTTTTCAGCAGAAAAAGCTTGTTTGATTAAATTTCTGTGATTTATTGTTAATTTGACAAATTTGACATTTGACAAATGCTGATTCAGTCCAGGTCATATGACAATATTGAATAAATACAGTTAATTAACCTCACTCACAATTAACATCAGGGGTTACGTATTTTCTTCACAAATTCAACTTGGTAAAGTAAATAATGAATGAACAAATTAAATAACAGAACTAACCCAAAACAAGTTGCTCTTTTCTTGTACACACTTGCTTTTGTTGCTGTGCACATTGCCCAATGAGAACTATAAGTACATGCAAGCTCAAGAACACAGAAGGATCCGCAGGCAGTAGTGAGTCAAGTTTACTCAATCAGAAAGGCATTAGGTTCCTCAATCTTTTTATGTTATTTTATTTTGAAAAGAAGTACTTTTTTTTTTACTGTAGAAGGAAAGATGTGGCCCAGAGGTTCTTTATGGTACTGAACCATTTGATTTCATGCATCTATGTTTCTCAGAGAATATAATCCTTTATAACACTTCTCTCTCAGCTCTGCAACCTACATAATTCTCAGTTGTTGAGTTTTTTTATTTATTTTTATTTTTTTGGAGGGGGGGTGGTATTGTTGTCTTGTTGAATTTGTCAGATGAATGGTTTCAAAGTTGTCTGCACTAAAACACAGTTTTCCAAATGATAGTAAATGAATGCTGAGGAAAACTCAGCTGTCAGTCATGTGTTTTGATTGGCAGTCCAGGGCTGCTGCTGTGTCTCTAATGAGAACAACCGCTGATTGTATAGCACTGCCACGTCATACTGCCTAACGTCACAATGTCACCCTTATCAGCTATTGTCTCTGAAAATAATCTTCAATATTTTACTTGTTGTACTGCCTCCCAATGACCATCATCTGTAATCCCCCTAAACAGCACACTCTAAAATACTATATGCTACGTTGCTGCAGTGCCAACAGTAATTGGTGCTAGCTGATTCTGTTATTGCAGCAGAGAAAGAACAAAAGGCACAGTTTGACAGGGCTTACAATGGGGCAGATATAGCAGCAGGGAAAGCCACCATTCCATGTACATGGTACACACTGTTCAAATTTGCTCAGAGCTCTGACACATGAATGTCTAAAACCTGGTTTGCGTCATGTCACTCTTAAGCCCTTTTAATATCACAATAGGAGTAAGGGCACATTTAGTAGCAGAAATTGTTAGGTGCCACAAATAGAATTTTGCCCAGCATGCTACTGCTGTAGCCTACCCACTTAGAGTTATGATGCGTTGTCTGTTCAGAAATACACTTTTGCATACCACTGTTGTAATGTGAGGTTATTTATCTGTCACCTTCCTGTCAGCTTTGACAAGTCCGGCCATTCTCCTCTGATGTGTCTCATTAACAAGGCGTCTGTCTGCAGAACTGCTGCTCACTGGATTTTTTACTCCTTTTTTTTGCACCATTCTTTGCATTACATTACATTACATTATTGGCATTTTGGCAGACGCTCTTATCCAGAGCGACGTAGAGTTGATTAGCCTAAGCAGGAGACAATCCTCCCCTGGAGCAATGCAGGGTTAAGGGCCTTGCTGAAGGGCCCAACGGCTGTGCGGATCTTATTGTGGCTACACCGGGATTAGAACCACCGACCTTGCGGGTCCCAGTCATTTACCTTAACCACTACGCTACAGGCCGTACTTTGCAAACTCAAGAGACTAGTATGCATCAAAATTCCAGGAGATCACCTGTTTCTGAGGTACTCAGACCATTGTTGGTTTGCCACCAACAATCATTCCATCGTCAAAGTCACTTAGATCACATTTTCTCCCCATTCTGATGATTGATATGAACATTAACTGAAGCTCCTGACTTGTATCTACATGAATGTATGCACAGCACTGCTTCCACACAATTGGCTGATTAGATAATCGCATGAATAAGTAGGTGTAATAAAGTGAAAATGTGACTCATGGGCTATGTGAAGCTAACTGTTAGCTTCCTCTGGGGGATTTGCAGCCACGGTCGA
>NW_026911941.1:5000-13826 GCF_963692335.1 Osmerus eperlanus
CGCTCTCTCCCTGAGCCTCAGCGGAAAGAAGCAAAGAGAGGGCAAAGAGTTAGAGGAGGAGTGAAGAGACAAACCGCATGTGCGTGTCTGACGCTGGGAGCGGCATGAGAGAGAAAAGGAGAGAAAACGAGGAGAAGGAGCTGGAGGGACGTGATAGAAGTGAGGGGGGGTTCTAAGAATGTTCTTCAAATACACTCACTTAATTATGCATGAGCTCATCCACAGAAAAAAAGATGCTGCAGCCATCTGACAGCAACAACACTACCCCAAACTGCCACATATGGACACCAGCCTTAGCCTGATGCTAGCGCTAACACTAAAGCAAACCCCAAAGTGCCATAAACACCAGCCTTATCTCTTTTTATGGTGATGGTTGTGATTTGACTGAGGGTGATATACGGGCTAATGATGCGTATAGCTACAGTCAGGATGTGTATATACACTCAGAACTAATCCTCCAGGGCCGTCCAAAATCAATCTGACTTTAATTTCATATGGTTACTACCACACTACTGTGTGTGTGTGGTGTGAGAGAGAGAGAGAGAGAGAGACAGAGAGAGAGAGAGAGAGAGAGGAGAGAGAGAGAGAGAGAGAGAGAGAGAGGAGAGAGAGAGAGAGAGAGAGAGAGAGAGAGAGATGAGAGAGAGAGAGAGAGAGAGAGAGAGGAGAGAGAGAGAGAGAGAGAGAGAGAAAAAAAAATAAACAGGAGGAGTCATGATTGGTACGTCATTTTTTGGAAAGTGTTGAGTAAGGAGAAGAGAGAGGAGGGCAAGGAGATTATTGAAGAGGGGGATGTGGAGAGGTGAGAGGAGAGGGAGGCCATGGTAGGAGAGAGGGAGGGGTGCAGGGTGTGATGTGCCCAGCCCTAGTCCCAAGAGACAACTCTAGATGCTCTACTTTCCTTGTTACATATTCATCCTGTATGGTGTGTGTGGGTGTGTGCATGCGTGAGTGTGTATGTATGCTAGCCTGTATGTTAGGAGTTGGTTCTGTGCGGACAAAGATGAACTCAGGCAGGCAGAGTGTGTGTGTTGTACTCCTGGGAGCACCTGGCTGTCACTGTCTCTGAAAATGAAGCTGTGTAGCCGTGCCCAGGTGATTTACCCTCCGAGCAGAGCCTCTCTCCAGGCTCCCCAGTCGCAGGGTGGAAAGCAACCAGCTTCCGCCACGCCTCGCTGGGCACACTGCTCCACTCAGACCCCCTGCCCATCCTTTCCCTGGGGCTCCTTCTCACTTCTCCGCCAACTCCTCCCCTGCTCCCTTTCCCTTATCCTTCCCTCTCTCTCATTCAAACCTCTGCCCTTTCTCCTCGTCCACACCCTCTCCTCTCTGCCCCCCCGTTCTTACACCCCTTTCTCACAGTGTGTGTGTGTGCATGTGTGTAGAGGCATTCACTAGCATGTCTCTCACATCAATCAGACATTCAATAGGCTCAACGCCACCCTTTTAAATGAGTTGTGTGTATTGTGTGTGTGTGTGTTTGTGTGTGTGCCTACATAGTTTTTAATTCTGTTGACCCAAAGGACAACATTCCTTACATAATTGTGTGTATGATGAAGTTGAACGGTACAGTAATTAGCTAAGCATAGTGGACTGATGATTATAAGTGCTCTGGACGGAACTGATCTCACTGTATTGATCTCTCTGTGTTTAGTATCCCCGTATCTCCATAGTTGTGATCATAAATTCACGCAATATTGTTAACCACCTTTTGTCTCTTTGTCTATGGACACATTCTAATGCAGTTGGTGATACCACACCAACCTGGCAACCTGCCTGTTTTCTGTAGGTCTCTCTCTCCCCCTCCCCCTCTCTCTCTTTCACATTCTATCTCCCTGTCTCTCTCTCTCTCTCTCTCGGCTCACAAAAGCGTCCATTGTTCCTGACAGAATTCCAATTTGCTGGAAATTGAAAGCAGGTGTTGTGAGGCGCTCTCCGCTTCTCTGCATCTCAGCCTCTCCAAACACACACACACACACACACTCAGTTAAACACACTCGCTGACACACAGAGACACACTACTCAGCCACTGGATGCTCAGTCTCTCTGTCAGATCACCTGATTCAGAATCGGGTTGTGGAATCACAAAGCATGACACAGAGGATTGATGATCATCACTCAGTTAATGAGCTCTATCCTGCATGTGTGTGTGTGTGCGTGCTGACTCCACGCCTGTTCCTTCAGTCTCCTCCAATGTTGAGAAGGACACATCGGTGCCTTTGAGCTTCCCCCCAACACACACACGCGCACACACACACTTACCCTCCCCATCTCCTGAGGGTCAGTTAAGGTAGAGCTATAGCGATGTCTTTCATTAGCTAAGTGCTACTGGGGGGAAAGGATGGGGGGGGGGGGGGGGCGTGAGGTTTACTACTGGAAATGCTGTGTAAGCACACACTCGCAGATGCACAAACACGCACGCACACATACACACATGCAGACACGCACAACCACAAACAAACACACACGTGCACGCGTTCACGGAGAGCTGAGCCAAACTGGTTAAAGTCCAAAACAAAAATACCTCCCCTCGCGTCTTCACATCGTTGTTGATTGCCGTAACTGACTAAAGCAGTGCTCTTGGGGGAAGGTCATGTGTGGGTTTGTGGGTGGATGGGTTGGGTGGGAGCTAAGGGATGTGCAACCCCATGTCAGTGGTAGTAATGACTTGAAGTTATTGTGTGTGTGTGTTGGGGTTGAGGGTGTCAACCAGTAAAGCACCAACGGTGTTGGAAGGAGCGCAGGGCTCAGCTGACCATTGGCACACGGCCAACACCACTTACTCCCTCGCTTTTTTTTTCTCTTTTCCTCTCTTTTCTGAGGACCATAGAGCAATGCTGCCAGTCTCTCTCTCTCTCTCTCTCTCTCTCTCTCTATCTCTCTCTATCTCTCTTTCTCTCTCTTTCTTCTCTCCCTTCTCTCTCTCTTTCTCTCTCTCTCTCTCTCTCTCTCTCTCTCTCTCTCTCTCTCTCCTCTCATCCTCCCCTTGTCTCTCTTTTCTCCCGCTCTTTTTAACAGGTAGTGCTCCAGATGCTCGATGGCAGTCAGCCAAAGCCCTTTGGCCTCCTGTTGTGGTGATACGTGTGTGCCAGTGTGTGTGTGCGTCTGTGTGTGTGTTTGTATGTGTGGAAGCGAGTGTGTATTTGTGAGTGTTTTTGTGTCTGTGTGTAAAAAAGTGTGTGTGTGTGTGGGTGTGAGCAAGAGGGTTTCCATGTTTTTCCAAACCGGGCTCATCCATCATGGCTTGACAGGATGCGTTGACCCCAGTTGCCGTGGCAGCCAGGTAACCATGGCACCTGGCCGTGACACAGCTGGCTACGTCTGATTGGTGTAGCCAGCAAATGTTGGCCAGGTCATCTTTAACATGAAACCTACAGATTCACACCAAGATGCCCTACACTACTTTTACCCTCAGACTGTGCTTTGATCGGACAAGACCAACAGTGAAAGGTTTTATATCCTGTGTGGCAGCTCGTCTCCCAGTTGTGTGTGATTGGTCTGGGTTCAATTCCTTCCTCAGTTACCTGTCTTTAAAGTGCATCAATAAAAACGGTGTTGGGTACTGTTGGTTGAGCCAGGGTTGAGATGTATGTGTGTCATGCAAATCTGTGTTTTCCTATTGAAAGGCACAGATTTGCACACCAGCTTTCAGCAAAACAAGCATCAAGAAATACTGACCTAGTTAGAGCTAAGCTTTGCTTTGCAAACACACATGCATATCAACATGGTGTGGGTCTCGATAGCATCATCTATTCATGCTGTTTTCAAGGCTAACCTGATTAGGCTAACAGCTCTGAGGTAAAGAAAGCTAACTGTCAGTGAGAATGTAGCTCTTAATGCTAACCGTTAGCGGCTAGCCAGTATAGAAAGTCAAGGTCAGCCAGTAGCAGCATTCCTCTATGGTCCTCAGCTTAGTTTGCGTGTCACCGTGTGACAAAAGCCATTAAGATGTAGAGAGATAGTGGTGGAAAAACGCTGAGAAATACACTTTTATAAAAGCCTTGAGCCAAACTGGCTGCAACACTGAGGGGGGTGAGGGGGGATGGGGGTACCATTGCTGCATGCTAACTCAAGCTAATAGTTAACAACTAGTCTGTTCTGAACTATTGCAATATGATGAAATGTATTCAGCAAGAACACAGAGGAAATGAGGTCATTGAAGGATGACTCATCCAGGACATCCATCACAGAGAGGAAGAGGTGGATGGAAGAGGGAGGTGGAGAAGGAGAGTGGAGCGGGGAAGAAGGAGAGATGGAAGATATATGTAGAGATGGTATGAAGGAGGTAGAGAAAAAGAGGACAGGGAGTAGGAGAGCAGGGGGTCACTGAGAGAGAGGGGGGGTGAAGATGGAGAGAAGATGGTGAGGAAAAAGAGTTGAAGAAGAGGACGGGGAGGAGGTAGAGATACATTTAGCAGACGCTCTTATCCAGAGCCAAATTGCACGGCCGGGAATCCAACCAGCAACCTTCTGATTGGTAGCCCGATTCCCTAACCGCTCAGCCATCTGACACACAGACACAGATGGTGGAGAAGGAGAGCAGCTAGAAGAGAAATGTGGAAGACAAGCTTTGTTGATAGAAACGAACAACACCCTGGAGAATATTGTTCTCCTTGACCTGCCTTGAAACCGAGACAGAGATAGACAGAGAAACAGAGTGAGAGAGTGTGAGTGATTGAAAGAGAGAGACTAAACACTGATGCATCAGTTAATATTAAGAGCGTTCTTTTCCGAACCTGTAGATGAACTTATACTCAGAACGAGAGAAAACAACTGACAAAAGACTCTCTGTGTGCATTGATGTGTATGTGTGTGCTAACGTGCGTATTTGTGTGTACACGTGTGTGTGTGTGTGTCTGTGTGTTCCATCTGAGGCTGAAGCAGAGTTGTGTTGTTCCTAAGACCTGTCCTCTGTCTGCACTGAAGGCTCTCACACACACGTGCACACACACAAAGACACACACACATACGTTCCCACACACAGACAAACACATGTGCACACACGCATACACACACACACACACACACACACACACACACACACACACACACACACACACACACACACACACACACACACATGTAGCTGTTTCTAGAGATTGGGAAGGCTGTGGGCTGCTGTTTCTGGCCTCCTCATCATTAATTAGTCATTTAATCAGAAAACTTCAAAGTGAAAACATCCTCTGCTGGAGGAAGAGCTGTTGCTACCCTCTATCACGAGTGCCTCATGTACTAATGCTTTTGTGCCCACTTCAGGCGTATTTGATTCGCAATTTGAGCGTAAAAGCACGGCGAAGTATGTACAAACATGCCGCACTGAGGTAAAAGCGCAGACTGCGCTTTTGAGTGTCATGCATATGCATTCACGGAAGGGTCAAGGGGATAAAGAGATGGGAGGGGATGTGTAAAGTGCGCCTAAATTAGGTATATATACATAATATAATATTACAGTTACTGGAATTTGTAATTTCGGTCCAGATTGCATTTTTTTTTGTGTCGGTGTGGTATTCCGGCCTTGTATAACATTTAATTTCGCTGTTACCTCATGAACAAGCACATCAATTTCGTTATCACTAAATCTTTGTTTTCGCTGTTTTGATTTTGGTGGCTGATCCATGATAGAAAGAGAGAAGGAGGCCCATTCAATTGCACGTTTAAATGCTCGAAATTTACGGTATAGTGGGCGGAGAAAAGGCACTGATTACCCGATGAACTGCAGGTTTCGACGTAAACTGAAGTATCACAGCGTGCGCAATCTGCGGGTTGGCCATGGCGCTAATAACGCTACGTTTGCGAATGTACGTACATGAGGCCCTCACACACACACTCCTCACGACGTGTGTGTAATGTGTTGGTACATCATTTGTTTGTGTAGCCGCATGCTTGTGTGTAGGTTTTAAATGGAGGGATTCCGCATATATCTTGTTGCAGAACTGCTGTGCTCCATGTGAAATTGAAATCTAACTCCCTTTAGACAACTGTTACCTCACGGAGGAACACATCTGTCTTAGCGGCTGTCAATGCACTATTGATGTGCTGTTATATCTAACCACAATGCCCCACCCTTTCTCTCTCTCTCTCTCTCTCTCTCTCTCTCCTCTCTCTCTCTCTCTCTCTCTCTCTCTCTCTCTCTCAGCCAGAGGACTTGGAGGGAGTCCACACACACACCTTCAAGCTCAAGCCGTTCAAGAAGGTTAAGAGCTGCTGTGTGTGTAAGCAGGCCATTGTCAAGGAGGGCCTCATATGTAAAGGTGAGTGTCTGCAGAGAGAGTGGCAGGGGCGGTGAGGTACAGGAGGGAGTTCTGAGGTGGCAGCTGACAGCTGCTCCTCAGCCCTGGTCGGATCAGTTTCTCTCTCTCTCTTCAAATTTCTTTGCCTTTCTCTTTATCTCTCTTGTGTCTCTCTTTCTATCTCTTGCTCTCTTTTCTACACCATATGTCCAGAAGTATGTGGACACCTGACCATCACACCTATATGATGTTTGATATACGATTCCAAAACCATGGGCATTAGTATGGAGTTGAGGTTTCCCATATGGAGTCCCCCGTCTCCCCATCCTCCCCATCTGCCACTCCACTGGGAAGGCTGTCCACAAGATTTTGGAGTGTGTCAGTGGAAACTTGTGCCTATTCAGCTACAAGAGAATTACAGAGGTTAAGCACTGATGTTAGCTATTTAGACCTGGCCTGCCATGGTATCATTAATCCTTAATGTGTTTGATGGTGTTTAGTTCACGGATCTGTGCAGTCCAGTCAAACCAATAAACAATGGGGGCTGTTCTCATGGATTTGGGCAAGACCTTTTACTTTTACTAGTGAAAATATTTATGCTAAAGCATAAAATGTCATTCTACACTTGTTCAGTGCTTTACAGTTTTTCACAATTGTTAACACACGTTTCTCAAAACAATAACGGCTTTCTTACAACTACACACACAAAACTGAAAACCTGACAACAAAATGCTAAACCTGACACTCCCTTTGCAAGATGACTCTTTGCCATCAAATCTCTTAACTGTTCACAAAATGGAACTTGTGTTTTCATTTGGTACACACAGGCATATTTCCAAATGACACACACATATACCATTCATTGAGTACACACAACTAAGCATTTGTCTGCACACTACCAAGCATTTACAGCACACTGAAGTGCAACATTTAAAACACAATTATAGAAATGGAACACACCATATGAATGACAATGACTCTGGAGAATGAGCCATTTCTCCTTTTGTAAAATGTCTCAGTGTAGGCCTACTTTTTCCATAGTCAAACAGAAAACAGCACACAAATATGCAGCAAAAAAAGTTGGTAACACTTTATAATAAGTCAACGCTTTTTGGCATTTACAAAGTGTTAACCAATAGTTAATTAATCCTTCATAAAACATTTTGAAACATTAACAATACATTATTAAATAGTTAATAAGTTTATATTAAACACTATGTTGATCATTAATAAACACTGTTAAATATTATGGATTTTATTCATAATACAATATAAGGTGTTTGATAACTGCATTATCATACTTTAAAGACAGCTTGTTAATATAGTTGCAAACCAGTAGTTTAAAAGGTGTTAGCGGTACATGAGCTGGTATAGAAAGCATTAGCAAATGGTGAACAAACCATTTACATTACCTTTACAAAGCATGAGTAAATCACTAACAACATATTAACTTATGTCTTTAATTAAAGTTCGCCAAGTGGAATACATTATGTACACTAATACTTAGCAGATATCTTAACAACTATTTTATAAAGACTTACTAATGATGCAACTTCTGATTAGTAATGCAAGTTATAAAGCATTTACTAACTGTTAGTTAAGGCTTTTGCGTGACCTAATCTAAAGTGTGAACTATCTATGCCTTATTAAACATTTATAAGTTATTTATTAAGGTATTCTTGTCCATTCTCGAACCTCACATTCACAAAGGCTGAACATACGTTTCTCAAAAGGAAACAGACACAACACAATGTGATACTCAAAATTACTATTTTATTGAAGTAACGACAGGCATGTGTCTTACTAGTACTTACTACTTAGCTCTACTACAGTAACCGAGAGTGACAGCGGTCGATACGTTAAAACCTCAGTTTGATAGCTATTTCCCGGCATGACCGAACGGTCGAGGTTAGTAAGTTGTTTATTATATGCCATTTTTAGATCTTTCCATTTAAAAAAACATCTCGTTTTGTTCAGCTCTACTCAAGTCTTCTCACGGTGTGTTTCAGGTCTTAGCACCTAGCAACCAATCTGAAATCTGAGCAACCAAACCTAGCAATCTGCCTAGCGCTTGTCGTTTATCTCTCTGTGTTCACACTTTTCTGCTCTTTCAGAAAGTTAAGAATTTCCTCGTCGCTGTTGATGTCTTCATTGTCATCTGGATAGTAAAACTCCTCGATCTTCATTTTGAAGATGACATCAGCGGAGGGCAATATGAATACGTATCAGACCGCAGATGAGGTCAATACGCCATAGATATATATAGACCATGAATACGCGGCTAGCATGACCATAGACATGTATATATGTCTATGAGCATGACTACCCATTAGCCAATCAGAACGCTCGTAATGTTGTCGCAATTGAACCAATATGCTGTTCTTATTGGTCCAGAAGACGTTCTCAAAAGAGTTGTTGATATGTTGCCTTGGAGATGTAGTGACGTCACCAGTACAAGTGCAGCTGATTGCTCTGAGAAGATGGCGTCTGCTCCAGATTCGCGGTGTTTGATTTGGAATCTTCCCACATATTGTTGTAGTATATAAGAAACCAAATGTTTACTTTTCGACAGGTCAGCAAACGCTTTGTCGCCTCA
>NW_026911942.1:0-17500 GCF_963692335.1 Osmerus eperlanus
TGCATTCACACACTTACAGTACTATCTACACACATCTACAAACGCATAGACACTCACACACACCTCACACTCACCCCTACCTCACCCTCACACACACCTCACCCTCACACTCACACACACCTCACACCCACCTCACCCTCACACACACCTCCCCCTCACACACACCTCACACCCACCTCACCCTCACACACACCTCACACTCACACCCACCTCACACTCACCCTCACCCTCACACACACACCTCACACTCACACCCACCTCACCCTCACACTCACACCTCACACTCACACTCACACACACCTCACACTCACCCTCACACACACCTCACACTCACACTCACACTCACACACACCTCACCCTCACACTCACCCTCACCTCACCCTCACCCCAAACCTCACCCTCACCCCTACCTTCCGTGCTAAAGCTTTTTTCGTGGCCGGGTTGAACCAGACGTTTTCAGCCACACACCTGTATGTGGATAGTTAACTCAACTAAACTCAACTCAACAACCAAACCGCGTTCACCTCAGTGAGGCAGTCCAGTCCTCCTACCTGTAGGTGGCGTGGCCGGGTTCCCTGAGAACTGCATGGGGATGCACAGGTCGTTGTCGATGGGGAACTTGTCGCAGGTCAGCATCTCTGGCCAGGGGAAGCCGTAGGTCTCCATGACAGGAGCGCAGCTGTCCCTCACCGCCTCGCACAGCGAGCGGCACGGGTAGATGGGCCGGTCCAGACACACGGGAGCGAACAGCGAGCACAGGAACACCTGCGTGTCTCCGTGGCACCGCTTGGCCAGGAGGGGCACCCAGCTCCCGGCCTGCTGCTTCACCTCGGGCATGGTCTCGTGGTCCAGCAGGTTGGGCAGACGCATCTTCTTGTAGCCCACGTTGTGGCACAGGCGCACGTCGGCCGGGATGTCCACGCACTGCGGCTGCTTGGTGTAGAAGCGGCCGTTGTGGAAGTTGTCCGACTGCCAGCTGTAGTAGTCGTACTCGTCCGCCGCCGAGGAGCAGGTGGGGGAGAGGAGGAGGAGGAGGAGGAGGGGAAGGAGGGAGCAGGGCAGGCCCGCGGCCTGGCGGCTTCGGTGTCCCCTTGCCATGCTGGGGGAGCAGAGTGGAAGACAGGAGGAGGAGGAGGAGGGAGAAGATATCCTAAAGGTCCCCAGTGACTCAACGAAAATGGAGAGAAGGAGGGAAAAAAAGAGTGCCGGAGAAGAAAATGTTAATCCTTCTTCTCCCCCTCCCTGAGGATTAAACAGCAGAGTGTCTATTCCTTTCTGCCTCTCTTTACAGACTGTCCTCTCAGCCCTGCGCTGGACGCTCGCTCCGTGGTTGAAGTGTGCTTGCGTGTGTGTGAGTTTGTGCGTTTGAAAGAGAGAGAGAGAGCGTGTGTGTGTGTGTGTTTGTGCGTGTGAGAGAGAGAGAGTGTGTGTGCGTGTGAGAGAGAGTGTGTGTCCAAGCTGTGCAAGGAGAGCAGAAGAGGACGAGTGAAAAGTTGAAAGCAACAGTTGCTCCGTGCGCCTGCCTCTATCTCTGCTGTGTGTGATGTCTCTTTCTGCCTCTCTCCTTGGCTCCGGTGCTCTCCTGCTCTGTCAGTGTGTGGAGGGGCTTTTAGCCCCGTGGAGGCTGTCCTGGAAGTGTCCAGCCTCCTTGAAGACAGCCACACCCCTTCCCCCTCCCACTGGCCTCCCCTGGACTCACTCACACCTTACTCAGCCAATCACAGCACGGTAGGAGGGCCTTCTGTCTCACTGGGCCCGCCCCCTGCCCCTTCTCTTCCTTGTTAACCCTCCCCTAGTCAGTGAGAGACAGAAAGAGAGAGAGAGAGAGAGGAGAGAGAGAGAGAGAGAGAGAGAGAGAGAGAGAGAGAGAGAGAGAGAGGAACACTGAACAAACTTTTTTTCCAGTTTGCTCCAATGGTCTTTTCCCTGTCAGACACACAATGCAACAGCTACAGGTGGTTAGGCCATGTTGTGAAAGCTATCTTGATGAGTGCATGTGTGTGTAAGTGTGTCTGTGTTTGTGTGTGTGTGTGAGGTATTCTAATCTAATGTGTGTGTGTGTATGTGTGTGTGTGTGTGTGCGAGATTTATGCTAATGTTTGTGTGAGTGAGAGAGCTATGCTAATGTAGATGTGTATGTGTGTGTGAGAGCTGTTCTAATGTGTGTGTGAGGAAAAAATGGAATCCCTTCTCCTCAGATCACGGCCACATACACAGGGGCAGTGAAAGAAAGTGAGACAAGGAGAGAGATAGAATATTGAGAGAGAGAGAGAGAGAGAGAGAGAGAGAGAGAGGAGAGAGAGAGAGAGAGAGAGAGAGAGAGGAATGAAGGTTGGAGAGGGAGACAAAGAAAGAGGGAGCGAGGTAGAGGAGTGAAGGAGGATTAGAGAGAGAAAAGAGGGGGTGAGAAGGAGGACGGGAAGCTGAAGAATCTCCAATATCCAGATCAATAGGGTCCACAACACACACATACACACAAGGTGCTGTGTGTCATGTGTGCATGTGTTTCTGTGCATGTGTGTATGCGTGTATGTGTGTGTGTTTATTTCCATGTGTGTGTGTGAAATCACTAACAGTAGTGATGAACCACCAGGCTGTATGGAGTCCCTAAAAGAACATTCAAACTGTCCCTCAGTCAGTGTTGACTGGAGGCTCTCTTATCCAGCTCAGCTCATAGTAGGACACATTCCTTCCTTATCAGCCCAGCACAGAACTCCTGGTGGGGCTTCCACTCAGAGACCTGCCCCTCCACACCCAGACCCACCCTGACGTGAGTCAGAGACAAGCCTACGTCTTCATTTCACACTTTTATCCAAAGTGACGCAGAGGGGGGGAGGTTGAACTTGTGACCTCTTGACCTGCCTCTCCTCTCCTCTTCCAGACAAGCCGCTTGTTGTGATGTCTGCCAGCCAACCTTTGCTCCAGAACTAATCAATATTAGCAGCAGTTAATTATCAGCGGGCCTCATTATAATACTATCTCTCTGCGCCCCCTGACCCCCAACCTTTAACCAACATGCCCCAGCCTCCAGCCTCCAGCCTCCAGCCTTCAGCCTCCAGCCTACAGCGCCCAGCCTCCAGTCCTCTGCCCAAACCTCCAGTCACCCCCCCTTCCCCCCCTAGGCTGGTGACAACAGGCATGTTTCACGCTCGTCCGTCACTCTGGTGGTCCTCCCCTCCTCCTCCCCTCCCCTCCCTGCCTCTCTCTTCCAATTGGCTGCTCAGCTGCACATGCCAGCTCAGGATAGGAGGATATGTTAGACGTACAGCCAGCATTATCAGGGCCAGCGGGCTGAATAGAGTTAAACACGTGTGTGTGTGTGTGGACGCCTGACATCACACACACACACACAAACACACATTGTCTGTCTCTCTCTCTCTCTCTCTCTCGCTCTCTCTCTCTTACTCCTTAAAACACATGCATACACACATACTCCCTCCTACTTCCTTAAAACTACACACATAAACACACTTGCAGAAAGAGGATGTGTGTGTGCTAAACAGGAATAAGCGCCACTCTTGGATGTAATCTGCTGTTTGCAAACGATGCAGGATTGCTTAGTGCATACACTCACAGAGGTTTCTAATCCTATACACACACACATACAGACACACATACGCACAGACACACATACAGACACACACACACATACGCACAGACACACAAAACACACAGGGGTAATCCAGTGTTAGTACAACACTGACACAGGCTAGCACAAGCATTGGCACTGTGGTGCCAACCTCAAAATATGTGAAGTTTACAGTTAATTCCAGCTTTATTCCTTTGGATGGCCCCCTTCACCCTCTCTCTCTCTCTCTCTCTCTCTCTCTCTCTCTCTCTCTCTCTCTCTCTCTCTCTCTCTCTCTCTCTCTCTCTCTCTCTCTCTATCTCTCTCTCTCTCTCTTTCTCTCTCTCTCTCTCTCTTGCTCTCTCCCTCCCTCTCTCGCTCTCCCTCTCTCTCTCTCTCTCTCTCTCTCTCTCTCTCTCTCTCTCTCTCTCTCTCTCTCTCTCTCTCTCTCTCTCTGTCTCTGTCTCTGTCTCTCGCTCTCTCTTTCTCTCCCTCCCTTCCCACCTCTCTCTCAGGGCGATGGTTGCACACAGTTGCTGAAATGTGATGAAATCATGTTGGAAGATTTTCCCACCACGTATTCAGCTGGTGCTAACCCCCTAGATGGTGTGATGCTGCGCTGTGACGGAGAGACACTGACCGCTGTTTACACTCCAGTCCTACTCTCCCCCTCCCTCCCTCCCTCCCTCCCTCCCTCCTCTCTCTCTCTCTGTTTCACTCTGTCTTTCTTTGTCTCTCTCTACATCTTTATCTCTTTTGTCACCTGTCTCTCCATCTGTCTCTGTTAATACTTAGCTGTTGTGGGCCACAAGGTGCAAACAAACACTCTTTCTCCATCTCCTTCTTTCGTTTATGAATATCCCTCTCTCCCTCCCTCCTTCCCTCCCTCCCTCCCTCTCTCTCTCTCTGTTTCACTCTGTCTTTCTTTGTCTCTCTCTACATCTTTATCTCTTTTGTCACCTGTCTCTCCATCTGTCTCTGTTAATACTTAGCTGTTGTGGGCCACAAGGTGCAAACAAACACTCTTTCTCCATCTCCTTCTTTCGTTTATGAATATCCCTCTCTCCCTCCCTCCCCCCTACCTCTCTCCCTCCCTCCCTCCATCCCTCCCTCTCTCCCTCCCGCCCTCTCGTGGTGCTGTCAAAGGCAGGATTCTCCAGTTCTGTCCAATCAGAGCGAAGCTCTTTGAAAAGGCCTCTGGCACAGCTCATCGTCATGGAGTCCAACGCAAGACGACAGATAAGACAAAGAGACTCCTAAACCCTGCAAGGTGTGTGTGTGTGTGTGTAGGGGAGGATTGTGCATGTGTGTGTGTGTGTATGTTTGTGTGTGGGATTGCGTGTGTTTTTGTGGTGTGCGTGTGGGTTTGGTTGTGTCTGTTAGAAAAAGAGTGCATGTGAGAGTAAATGTGTTAACATTTGTGTGTGCATGTGTGTGTGTGTGCATGTGTGTGTGTGTGCTTGCATGTGTGTGTGTGGGATGGAGTGTATGTGAGTAAGTGACCAAGCTTCCAGTAAAGTATTCTGAATGATGTTAGACTTCACTATAATTGCCTGTGTAACAAACATACACACACATGCCACACATGCACATACAGTCAACCATACACAAAACACACACACATAAACACACACATGTAGACACACACGCGTGGAGAAACCCACACAGGCGCTCAAACACACACACAGAATCGCAGGTAACAGTGGTGTCTGTGCTCTCAGATAGAACATGCCATTTGACTGTGCTCAGCATTTTCTGTAAGAATTGTACTATAGTGTTAAAATTCACAGGATTGGTGCGTGTGTGTTTGTCTAAGTTTACAGTAAGTGTGTGTGTATGAGTGTGTATGTATGTGTGTGTGAGAGTTCATGTTCTTGTGTGTGTGTATGTGTTTGTGTGATTGTGTGCAAGAGTATGATTGTGTGTGAGAGTGGATGTTCTTGTGTGTGAGTATATGTGTGTGTGAGTGTGTGTGTGTGTGAGTGTGTGTGTGATAGTACGATTGTGTATGTGCGTGTGTGTGTGTGAGTGTATGTGTGTATGAGTGAGAGTGGATGTTCTTGTGTGTGTGCGTGTGCGAGTGTGTGTGTCTGTGTGTGTGTGTGTGTGTGTGTGTGTGTGTGATTTCTAAAAGAGTGCCATGAAATCAGGGAAAACCTGAATGTAATGTGACCAGCCTTGAAATTCTATTTGTAATATGTGTTGTCCATCTCAATGTAGCTATTTACTTATGTTGTTTTTGTTTCGATTTGTTGTTTTCTGTTCTTGACACTTTGTTGTTACCACATGTTCCGGACAATACAGACTGTTGTTCCTTATGTTGTTTTTGAATGGTGTTGTTGATGTATGGTTGTCTGTTATTGTGCGTCTTGCTTTGGCAATACGGTTGAAATGACTGTCATGCTAATAAAGCTGAATTGAATGAATTGAGTGTGTTTGAGTATGGTGAGAGAGTGAGAGAGAGAGAGAGAGAGAGAGAGAGAGAGAGAGAGAGAGAGAGAGAGAGAGAGAGAGAGATGGTGATGATGGAGTATGGTTGTGAGCGTGTGTGAGTGTATTCCTCTGATGCCTCTCTGAAGTACAACACTGGATCGATGTTCTCTCTCTTCTCATTCCTCTCTCTTCTCATCCCTCTCTCCTCTCATCCCTCTCTGCTCTCATCCCTCTCTCCTCTCATACCTCTCTCTTCTCATCCCTCTCTCCTCTCATCCCTCTCTTCTCTCATTCCTCTCTCTTCTCATCCCTCTCTCCTCTCATCCCTCTCTCCTCTCATCCCTCTCTCCTCTCATTCCTCTCTCTTCTCATCCCTCTCTCCTCTCATCCCTCTCTTCTCTCATTCCTCTCTCTTCTCATCCCTCTCTCCTCTCATCCCTCTCTCCTCTCATCCCTCTCTCCTCTCATTCCTCTCTCTTCTCATCCCTCTCTCCTCTCATCCCTCTCTCCTCTCATCCCTCTCTCTCATTCCTCTCTCCTCTCATTCCTCTCTCCTCTCATCCCTCTCTCCTCTCATTCCTCTCTCCTCTCATTCCTCTCTCCTCTCATCCCTCTCTCTCATCCCTCTCTCCTCTCATTCCTCTCTATTCTCATTCCTCTCTCCTCTCATCCCTCTCTCCTCTCATTCCTCTCTATTCTCATTCCTCTCTCCTCTCATCCCTCTCTCCTCTCATCCCTCTCTCCTCTCATTCCTCTCTCCTCTCATCCCTCTCTCTCATTCCTCTCTCCTCTCATCCCTCTCTCTCATCCCTCTCTCCTCTCATTCCTCTCTATTCTCATTCCTCTCTCCTCTCATCCCTCTCTCCTCTCATTCCTCTCTCCTCTCATTCCTCTCTCCTCTCATCCCTCTCTCTCATCCCTCTCTCCTCTCATTCCTCTCTCACATTCCTCTCTCCTCTCATCCCTCTCTCCTCTCATCCCTCTCTCCTCTCATTCCTCTCTCCTCACACATCATTTTCAAAACAAACCAAGAATGGGGAAAAAAGACAGACAGAAAGGAAAGTAAAGAAAGGAAAGGCTCGTTAAATGACGTTTTCCTTCCAGAGTAATCCTCCAGGGATCCTCTTCAGACTGGACCAGAGGAACATCCTTGGGGTGAGCATGCTGACCCAGTCCAGCCTCCCAGACAGAATAAGCTTCACCTCGCACTCAAAGAATGTTTCACATGTTCTCAGTCCAACATTCAGCTGGAATATCTTGGAGCCTTCTACTTTCCAGTCCTTTATTTCTACTTGATCTGTTCGGTTCTGAGAAACAGGGGTTAAGGTTCTCTGGAGAAGGGATATTTAATTAGTTTTTGGGCACTCTCATTCAGAGGTAGCAGATCTCCTGTGTCAACAGATTACCTGAGACACATGCTCCTGTAGGAGAGAGAGACGTGCTTCTGTAGGAGACAGATATATGTGTTCCTGTAGGACAGAGATGTGTTCCTGTAGGAGAGAGAGAGAGAGAGAGAGAGAGAGAGAGAGAGAGAGAGAGAGAGAGAGAGAGAGAGAGAGAGAGAGAGAGAGAGAGAGAGAGAGAGAGAGATTTGTTCCTGTAGGAGAGAGAGAGAGAGAGAGAGAGAGATGTGTTCCTGTAGGAAAGAGAGAGAGAGAGAGAGAGAGAGAGAGAGAGAGAGAGATGTGTTCCTGTAGGAGAGAGAGAGAGAGAGAGAGAGAGAGAGAGAGAGAGAGAGAGAGAGATGTGTTCCTGTAGGAGAGAGAGAGATGTGTTCCTGTAGGAGAGAGAGAGATGTGTTCCTGTAGGAGAGAGAGAGATGTGTTCCTGTAGGAGAGAGAGAGAGATGTGTTCCTGTAGGAGAGAGAGAGATGTGTTCCTGTAGGAGAGAGAGAGATGTGTTACTGTAGGAGAGAGAGAGAGATGTGTTCCTGTAGGAGAGAGAGAGATGTGTTCCTGTAGGAGAGAGAGAGATGTGTTCCTGTAGGAGAGAGAGAGAGATGTGTTCCTGTAGGAGAGAGAGAGAGATGTGTTCCTGTAGAAGAGAGAGAGATGTGCCTAAAAACCTCTCAAATCCTCCAAGACATCATGGTGGTTGTGAAACGGATGGCGTGTTAACTCAATGGACACACACACACACAGACAGACCCACACAGGTACAGACACACAGGTATGCATGTGTTTGTGCATAACTGTGTGTCTGTGTGTCTGTGTGTGTTTGAGCGTACATGTGTGTCTGTGTGTGTGTTGCGTCACAGGGACCGTTCATCTCCTATCTCTCTATCTCCCGACCAGCCAGGGTCATCAGTTTAACACCAAAACTCTGCCTTGTTGAGCAACAATCTCTGATTAGAAGATCAAGAGATTATCGAGAAGTAGTGGAGGGCTTAGAATCAGGACTGACAACAGATCGTGAGATAAGATGTCTGGGTGACAGGTGAGCCGTGTCGAACAACTCTCAAAAAAATACCTTTGAAAAAGTCCAGGGCCTTTCGTCCCACTGTTTCACTGTCTCACTAGCTTGTAGAGCCAAAGGCTGGGTTCTCACAAGACAAACACATGAAAAAGGCGTCATAGTTCCAGACTGGTTGTACTATGACTGAACTGCCTACCATGTGATCCTCTAGCAGATTCTGCTTGACAGATTCCTCAGTCTAAATCCTGTGTTGGTCTTAAATCTTCATTTTCAAATGATCAGCAACCATTACTGCTGATCCAGGAGAGCAGATGTGTTCATGGTGAAGGACAGGAGGAGAGGAAGGAGAGGAGAGGAGGAGAGGAGGAGAGGAGGAGAGGAGGAGAGGAGAGGAGGAAAGAGGAGAGTAGGGGAGGAAAGGAGGAGAGGAGAAGAGGAGGAGGGGAGAAAGGAGAAGAGGAGGAGAGGAAGAGAGGAAAGGAGAGGACAGGGGAGGAGAGGAGAGGAAAGGGGAGGAGAGGAGGAGAGGAGGAGAGGAGAGGAGGAGAGGAGAGGAAAGGGGAGGAGAGGAGGAGAGGAGGAGAGGAGGAGAGGAGGAGAGGAGAGGAGAGGAAAAGAGAGGAGGAGAAGAGGAGAGGAGGAGAGGAGAGGAAAAGAGAGGAGGAGAAGAGGAGAGGAGGAGGAGGAGAGGAGTTGAGTTCAGGTGGTGGAGAGGAAGAGAGGAGGAGAGGAGATGTGTTCAGGCCGAGCACTCCCAGCTGAAAGGAAATCCTGACATAGTTATTAAAGCATGCTTCTCTTGGATGGAGATGTCTGTACTGAAGAATAAGGATCATTTAGACAGAACACACATGCACACAGGCGCACGCACACACGTGTACATGCCATACACATCTCAGGCTGGATGAACTTACATATGAAGCCCCAAACACATAGAAACAACAAATACACAGACACATCTACACACACACACACGTCTGCTCTCACACACACACACACACGCACGCACACACACACACATGTATAAACATGTGTACAGTATTGCACACATCTACACATCTACATGCACAAACACTCACACACACACACACATCTACATACTGTACCTACACACACACACCTCTGCGAACAGGAGCAAGCCGTCAAGGGCAGACCACCTGGAGGGTCCAGCTCAGAGGAAAAATAAAGCTGCTCCATCAATGAGCTTCAGTGTGCACACATATCAGCCCTATTATCCAGGCATGTCCTGCTCTGTCTCCTGGGCTCTGGCCCTCTAATCACACACACACTCACACACTGACACACACACAAGTATGCACATACTCACACACACATTCACACACAAGCACACGCACACGCATGCACAATTATGCACACACACAAGTACGCACACACACCAGTATGCACGCACGCACGGACGCGCGCACACACACAAACACACACACACTGACACACACACAAGCACACTTGCGCATGTAATGTGTACCTGTGAGGTTGGTACAGGTTGGTACTACACTATGAGATATGGTCTGACAGAACATGATCTCAGTGTTCTACTGGTCAAGGAGGGTATGGACCGTATTAATAATAATAATAATAATTGAACATGTTTTTAAATGTTAATTCATACTGACTGACATGAACCAACGAGTTCAACGGATTCAGTGATGTGGAATGAGATCGGGAGCTTGGTGAACTAGCTTACTGGTAACTTACTCGTTGGACTCGCTAGCTTGTTATGTTAATTTAGCCTATTCAGCTTCCCAGGTATGTTATTTATGCTGTTGTGTAGCTGACTAACTGTTAATGTGTTACCTTAACATACCGGACACCTATTCAGCCTGTTGTTCTGTGTGCTATTGTAAAACTTGCCTTTCCAGATTAAATGACTGTTCTTGGATTTTCCTCTTCATGACGCATTCTTTAACTGATGCGATTATACTCCGGAGCGATTTATAGTCCGAAAAATATGGAATGTGTGTTTTAGTGTACAGTGTGTGTGTGTCTGTTACGTATTATATACAATTTGTGTGTATGCATGTGTGTGCTAATATGTACATTGTGTGTGTTAATGTGTACAGTACACTGTGTTTGTGTGAGTGTGTGAGTGTATGTGAGTGTGTGAGTGTATGTGTGTGTGAGTGTGTGTGTGTCAGTGTGTGTGAGTGTGTGAGTGTCAGTGTGTGTGAGTGTGTGTGTGTCAGTGTGTGTGAGTGTGTGTGTGTGTGTGTGAGTGTGTGTGTCAGTGTGTGTGAGTGTGTGTGTGTCAGTGTGTGCGTGGAGAGAAGGCAGAAGGCTGCTCTGAGTCAACTCCCTGTAAACAGGCCTCTGGCAGGTAGGTGACAGATCAAGAAACAGAAAGCCTGTCCTGGCTCTCAGCTCCTAGAGGACACATACACACACACACACACACACACACACTTACACACACACACACACACACACACACACACTTACACACACACACTTACACACACACACATACACACACACACACACACACACACACACACACACACTTACACACACACACTTACACACACACACACACACACACACACACACACACACTTACACACACACACATACACACACACACACACACACACACACACACACACACTTACACACACACACTTACACACACACACACACACACACACACACACACACACTTACACACACACACTTACACACACACACATACACACACACACACACACACACACACACACACACTTACACACACACACTTACACACACACACATACACACACACACACACACACACTTACACACACACACTTACACACACACACATACACACACACACACACACACACACACACACACACACACTTACACACACACACTACACACACACACATACACACACACACACACACACACTTACACACACACACTTACACACACACACATACACACACACACACACACACACACATACACACACACACACACACACACTTACACACACACACTTACACACACACACTTA
Source organism: Osmerus eperlanus (assembly GCF_963692335.1). Classification (NCBI taxonomy): domain Eukaryota; kingdom Metazoa; phylum Chordata; class Actinopteri; order Osmeriformes; family Osmeridae; genus Osmerus; species Osmerus eperlanus. The sequence continues at coordinate 11,437 of NW_026911942.1, forward strand.
CACACACACACATACACACACACACACACACACTTACACACACACACATACACACACACACACTTACACACACACACATACACACACACACACTCCTCCTGGCCAGCTCTTCTGTATCTGCCCTCCTCTCCACCTTTACGCCTCCTCCCCTCCTCTCCACCTTCACTCCTCCTCCCCTCCACCTTCACTCCTCCTCCCCTCCTCTCCACCTTCACTCCTCCTCCCCTCCACCTTCACATCCTCCTCCCCTCCTCTCCACCTTCACTCCTCCTCCCCTCCTATCCACCTTCACTCCTCCTCCCCTCCTCTCCACCTTCACTCCTCCTCCCTCCTCTCCACCTTTACGCCTCCTCCCCTCCTCTCCACCTTCACTCCTCCTCCCCTCCTCTTCCACCATCCTTCTTGTGGGAGAATGCAAGGGTATCCTGGGTGATCAACTGCAATCAACAGCACACTGGGAATCCTTGAATTGTCTCACAACAGCTCTCACACATACTCTGTACCTAGATCTCTGTCTTCAAGCCCTCCTCCCAGACAAAGTAGGCCTGGGCCCTGTCCAGGCATGAACGTCAACATCAGCAGACTGGTTATGGGATGGCCAAGCAAACCCTTCCAAAACGTAACTCCAAAAGGTTTATCCTGGATGCTTTTGATAACAGACGATCCCAGGTTAAAAGAGAGAGGACTTGTGTGTGCTTCTCATGTCAGAGAGTGAAGCTTGGCATTCGGCTCAGAGAAACACTACAGCATTCCTTGGCCCTGCTGAGGCACCAGCCTTCAGAAGCGAGATACTGTTTCTTCTTAATCATTTACCATGTATGTTTTGATTGAATCGTTTAATTATCAATTCTGGCATCGAAACTCAAGACAGCAATTTATTAAAAACAGGCCAAAACAATCCTGTTGAATAAATACTAGTTCTTTCTGTCTTTACCTTGGGTTGATAGAATAACATAAACCCGTTCGGTTTCTTTCCGCACAGTTCTCAAAGCGAGCTTATTTTTAGTTTTTTCACTGCCACTGGAAAAAACATTACTAATATTGGATGTCTCAAAATTAGTCACCATTTTTTTCATCTTTATTTGTTGGGTTCATTTCCTGTCAGGGCAGGATGAGTTTCCTGTCAGGGCAGGATGAGTTTCCTGTCAGGGCAGGATGAGTTTCCTGTCAGGGCAGGATGAGTGTCTGAGAGCCAGGTTGTCATCCTACAGGAGTTTTCCCATCCCATAATACACCAGCCCAACGGATCTAGTGGTCGTCCCAACACTTTCACTTACAGACCCTGTACATGTATGCTGCATGTTCAAACCATCAACTACAACTCTATGAAACTGGGGAGGGGTCAGGAAATTTGTATTGTTTGTTGATTGTTGATCGGTAATTCAATTGAATGCACTTCATCGATCCCGACAAAATTTCAAGGTTGGTCAGGTTAGGTCTCAAGAATGGGCTTTTTTCTTTCCTTCGTTCCCTGTCTTGAAACAACCAATGATCTATCCACCAGCTAGTATGTCAGTACAGTCCAGCCCGGCAGGTTTATTTCTGTTGCACTGAGACAGCAACATTTCCCTGCTGTCCGTCGTCTAGCCTTTTGTGTGCCGTTAGTGCAGTTTCACAGACGGCCACAAGAGAGGGGGGGGGCAGCGTCTGTAACTTGAACTTTGGCCTCTTTTAGCCCCGGGTATGACTTGGGCCTTGGGCTCGGATCTCAAAAAAAGGTTGGGCTCTTCTCCTATAGACTCCTGGCTCGTGTCCATAGCATTGAGTTTTCCTAATATCCATGCTGAAGAGATGGTTCAACAGTGGTTCAAGAGACCCATCAAGGCTGCAGACAATCTGAAAAACAAAGAGAACAAGAAACTATTCCTGTCACGGCCACTGCCAGGTCCCCCTGTTTTTGGTTTTGCCCTGCCCTAGTGTTTCCCTGTGTCTGTCATTATCTGTGTTCGACTTCATGCAGCGCCGACGGCGCCGACAGCCTGTCGATTCCGGTTTTGTGTCCAGTCTTTGTCTTGTCCTTACCCTTGTTACCATGAGTACCTTGTCTGGTTTCACGTTTAAAAGTATAAACTCTTTGTTTGAGGCCATGTCTGGCTACTCCTGCATTTGGGTCCTACCCCACCACACCGTAACGATTCCTTAAAGCAATATCCAGTATATACCAGTTAAAATGACACTTAATAGTTTCACTTCCCAATTCTAATGAACCAGACTAATAAACCAGACTAGTGAAGATAGCTTAGCCTCCTAGTTACCTCTCCTAGCATGAACACTTCTTGATGCTTAGTGTGTAGCAAGCTTCGATACGCAACGCTCATCTTGAATCACTAGCTACCTAGCGTGTGTAGCTAGCTTAGCATAAGCGCTCGGCCCATTCCAATGACCTGGTTTGGAAGGTCCAGCCCGGCTCTCCTACCACAGCCCAGGGACAGTAAGCCTTCCATCTGCTCTGCCATTCTAGGAGAAGGAACAGACTTTTCTGTCTCTCTTTGTCACACTCCTCTCCTTCCTCCTCTCTATCTTCACCCCTCCCTACACACACACCAGACATCCAGACAGGTGGCTTCCCCCCCCCTCCCCCAGGACGCAATCCGGACGCATGATGTACCCCTCAACCAGCACTGATCATTGATCGTTGGGGATATTCTCTGTCACACATATTTAATCATTAATTCCAGTCATTAAAAGCTCATTTATACTCACATTACTCTGTTTCATAAAATACTAATCAGAATACCATGTTAGTAGACTGGGGCCAGCTGTCTCTTCCCCTCCCCTCTCCTTCCTCCCCTCTCCTCCCCTGCCTTCTTTCCTCACCTCTCCTCTACTTCCTTTCCTCCTTTCTCCTCTCTTCTCTCCTCTCCTTACTTCTTTTCTCCTTCCTTCCTTCCTTTCTCCTTTCTTCACCTCTCCTCTCTTCACCTCTCCCACTTTCTCCTCTCCCCCTCCTTTCTCCTCTCTTCACCTCTCCTCTCTTCACCTCTCCTCTCCCACTTTCTCCTCTCCCCCTCCTCCTCTCCTCTCTTCAGGGTGCAAGGTTGGCTGGGAGACAGCAGTGACTTAGCCAAGCGCCATATTACATGAAGAAAACAGGGTTTTCTGAGAGACATTCTTCTAGTCTTCTATCGCTCCTGACAGGGTCATTTTTCTCCCTGCAGCAGGACAGCAGTGGTGCTGGTATCATTACACACAACTACATTACAGAGCACTTCATCACGGCCGTCCACCCGCTCTCTCCCAGCTACGACCTGTCACACTGGCAACCGTTACAGAGAGGCTTTCTCCCCTGCTCTGCAGTCGAAACCTTTAACAAATGCAAAACGGATGAAGAAAAGTCACAGCAAAACAATGCATTTGCAAAAGGTCTTTCCCAGAATCCCCAGAACGCTCTGACAGAGGTGAGTGTGGGGGTTGGCTTGCCAAGATGGCGCTTCTGCACCACAAAAGCACAAAGGAAATGAACCCCTCTGTGGTTCTGGTTGGTCGGCGCCCGGGGCTCTCCTAGGATTTGTTCGCAGCGCAGGCATGTGGCTGAACGTCACCGGTGTATACAATTACAGCTAGTCACCTCTGAAAGATGTGCAACACCTTTCAGACCTTCAGGTGAGTCAGGGAGAGACTGTGAGTCTCTCTCTCCCTCCCCCCCCTCCTCCTTCTTACTTCTCCCCTCCCTCGCTTGATTACCTTCTCTCTCTCTCTCTCCTCTCTCTCTCTCTCTCTCTCTCTCTCTCTCTCTCTCTCTCTCTCTCTCTCTCTCTCTCTCTCTCTCCTCTCTCTCTCTCTCCCTCTCTCTCTCTCTCTCTCTCTCTCTCTCTCTCTCTCTCTCTCTCTGTCTATCCATCTCTCTCACTCTGTCCCTCTTTCTCTCTCCCTTCCCCCTCTCCTCCCCTCTCTCTCTCTTTCTCTATCCATCTCTCTCACTCTATCCCTCTTTCTCTCTCTCCATTCCCCCTCCCCCCTCTCTCTCTCTCTCCCTTCCCCCCCTCTCCCCCTCTACCCCTCTCTCTTCTCTTCTCTCCCCCCTCTCTCTTTCTCTCTCAGTCACTCTCCCTGCCCTTTATGATAAAAACTAATGCAGTATAATTTCTTCTTTGGCAGGAATTTCCTGGTCATTATTAGGAGATAAGGTGTGTGTGTTTGTGTGCATTTGTAGGTGTGTGCGTGAGCATGTGTGTATTCATGCATGTGTGTGCTTGCATATACATCAGCATGACCCTTTTAATAGCGATCAAGCTGTCCTGCAGTCTATGGCTTCTCAACAGCAGCCTATAAACCATACTGTGCATTACATTTCCTTCATGAAAACGATTGTATTTGTTCCCTCTTTATTTGTTCACATCATCAATGAAGACATTGTGTCTTCAGGGATCACCCACTGCATTCACAATACAATGAAACTTGAACATTCTTGGACCTGGACTTTGGACATTGTCTTATAATATACAGACTTGTGTTTCCCAAACCTAAATGTATTTCCAAATCAATGTCCTGTTTGCAAACTTGGTGGACACTTACACTTGTGCCTCATTATCAAGCAGCGTTGACCATGTGTTTGTCTTGTATGTGAATACAAATTTACTGTCTCTGGCCAGAACATTCTGCAACACTCTGTTCACAAATTCTCTGAAGATTCTGGAATCCCCTGTGTGTCTGTGACAGCAGGTCTCCTGTGTGTCTGTGACAGCAGGTCCCCTGTGTGTCTGTGATAGCAGGTCCCCCGTGTGTCTGTATTTGCAGGTCTCCTGTGTGTCTCTGACAGCAGGTCTCCTGTGTGTCTGTGATAGCAGGTCTCCTGTTTGTCTGTGATAGCAGGTCCCCCGTGTGTCTGTAATTGCAGGTCTCCTGTGTGTCTCTGACAGCAGGTCTCCTGTGTGTCTGTGATAGCAGGTCTCCTGTGTGTCTGTGACAGCAGGTCCCCTGTGTGTCTGTGACTCCTGTGTGTCTGTGACAGCAGGTCTCCTGTGTGTCTGTGACAGCAGGTCCCCTGTGTGTCTGTGACTCCTGTGTGTCTGTGACAGCAGGTCTCCTGTGTGTCTGTGACAGCAGGTCCCCTGTGTGTCTGTGACTCCTGTGTGTCTGTGACAGCAGGTCTCTTGTACACAACATCCAAGGAACACCGTCTCCCAGAATACACTGGGAGGGTCTGTGCATAGTTAATGAGAACCAGACTGTGCACCAATCTGCTGAAACCACCAGAACACAAAGCAGGAAGCAACACTGACTGAGGTCTCCATTGGCTGTCACAACAAATCACTGTCCAATCACAACGACTGGAACCAAAGCTTTAAATCAAATCATGTCGTTATTATTATTACAGTTATCCTTTACTGAGTGTGCCCAGATGAAGGTATTATGGTAACCAATGACACGGCTGAACAATGAGGACAGGACAGGCTTGGTTTCCAATCTTTCTCCTTAAGAAGTTTCATGACTATGAACAAGAACAAGTCACAATTAACAGATGCTCAAATGTTCAGGATGTTCCAGTACAAAAAAATGTAATCTAATAAGTGAAAGTATGATTAAATGATCTTGTTTTGATCATCCACCAGCAGCCCACAACTGTAAGCGTGTGACACCCAGGAGGAGAACAGCTCTGTGACAGGTAGGAGGAGAGCGGCTCTGTGACAGACAGACAGGTGACACCCAGGAGGAGAACAGCTCTGTGACAGGTAGGAGGAGAGCAGCTCTGTGACAGACAGACAGACAGGTGACACCCAGGAGCAGAACAGCTCTGTGACAGGTAGGAGGAGAGCAGCTCTGTGACAGACAGGTGACACCCAGGAGGAGAACAGCTCTGTGACAGGTAGGAGGAGAGCAGCTCTGTGACAGACAGACAGGTGACACCCAGGAGGAGAACAGCTCTGTGACAGGTAGGAGGAGAGCAGCTCTGTGACAGACAGACAGGTGACACCCAGGAGGAGAGCAGCTCTGTGACAGGTAGGAGGAGAGCAGCTCTGTGACAGACCGGAGGAGAGCAGCACTGTGACAGACAGACAGGTGACACCCAGGAGGAGAGCAGCTCTGTGAAAGACAGACAGGTGACACCCAGGAGGAGAGCAGC
>NW_026911942.1:22500-42262 GCF_963692335.1 Osmerus eperlanus
GCATGTGTGAAGTCAAGCTGCTGTTGTGTTCTTTCTCCGGGTGGCAGCTATCTGTGAGCCAGGGTCTTCCTGGGGAGAGAGGGGGGGGAGGGAGAGGGAGAAAGAGAGGGGGGGGGAGAGAGGAGGAGAGAGTGAGGGAGGGGGGGGAGAGAGGAGGAGAGAGGGAGGAGGGGGGGAAAGAGAGAGAAAAAGAGAGAGATTTGATGCCCCCCCTGGCCAGATTGCTTTGGCAATAGGAACAATATGGTTCTTGTCGTTGTTGTTCTGTCAGAAGACAGTTGTATTTTAGCAGGATCTTTATTGATATGTTTTGACCTGTGTAAAGCTGGACAGTTACTTTTCTGACATTTCATTAAAAAAATGCGATGGTGTGACTAGAGTTTGATTCGATTTGAGTTCTTGTTAGTTTGTTTTATTTCCAGTTACTGCACCATCACCACCTGGACCGGAGAGGACGCGGAGCCTTCTTGTGCTGACGCTGTTGTTTCCCTCGGGGAACTTCTCCTCTCTCGGCTTCCCGTCTCTGCTCCTCTTAAGAAACAGCGTGTTTATCAAGGCAGAAGAGCCGGAACGAGATGGATGTTGTTGATGTTGTTGACTACAGATTGAGAGAGGGAGAGACGCCGAAGTTGAAGGCATTTTAAATTAATTATTTATGGCCAATGAAATTATTCATGGGGAACAAAAATGGTTCATGGAACAGAAACACCAAATGACCTCGGGTTTGGCTCAAATTAGGAATGTGTTTATTTCTTCCGATCATACAGATTTGAAGATTTTAGTCTCTAACCCACTGTTCTTCTGGTCTTCTCTTGATGTATGCATGATTAAAACTCATCTGTAATTGCCCAGTCCCCTTTTCCCAATAGCATCAGTCACACACACACACACACACACACACACGCCACGCATAAATATCGCGCGTGCCAATGCGTTCCGCCCGCCCTCCTATGAAGCTCGAGCTGCTCTATCCCTCGTCCCAACAAGAACTGAAGCCTAGAACGATTTCAGCTCGGGACCCACCCTGCACCCTCTGATGGCAATATGGCGACAGAGGTAAGTATTGAATGTATTAGTAATTTGATATATATGTCCACGGGAACGCTGAATGGTTTTGATGTCTGAGTCCACGAGAGAGAAGATGCGCCAGGCAGCGGTTGCATCTTTCAGCGCGCGTCCTTCCCTGCCGTTCAGATGATCTTGGCATTCCCCAGCAGTTAAAATACAGACATTCACCATGTTAATCAGTTTGGACACGACGCTTATTACCACGTCTTTCGAAACACTAGCGCGGTGTCCGTGGCGTTTGAATGAGACAGAAAATCGCACTGTTGACAGTGGACTACTGTAATCACATTTTACTGTACGTGCTGTATTCGTAGACGGTCGGATTCCATTCACGTCTGTAAGAGAAGTACGCCTAAGAGGGATGTATTCACGGAATTTGATTTATCTTCGGTGGTTGTGGAAGTCAGATTACACCTGTGAGGAGCATCAGCACCATGGACAGAGGCAATGATGTGTGTGCCTACTGTGCCTCTGTGTGTATGAACACTTATTCTGTGTTGTTTGGGAGTCTTACAGGACATAATATATGATGTACGTACATGATGACATAATATTATGTACCCTTGGTACAACTGCTGATGCAATTTCACAGATTTGGATTTACTGGAACCATTTCCTGTCTCCAGGGGCGTGTGACCCCAGGGGTGTGTGACCCCAGGGAGTGTGTTCCCCAGAGCCAGGGGACGAGGCGGGGCCACAGGGAGACTCGCCCCCTTTACAGTCACACTGGGAGTATTGCTGCTGTGATAAGACTGGCCCTGCCATGGTGACAATGTGATGGCACTGGTTTATGTGCGTGGGGGGGGGGGGGGGTTGGGATTGTCTGTGTGTGTGTGTGTATGTTGGGGGGTGTTTATATGTGTGTTTTGTGTCTGTGTGTATCTGGTAAGCAGGGACGTTTGTACTTGCTCTGGTTAAAACTGTTTTTTTGGGGGTTTGATCCCCACCTCACCCCTCATTACATATGTTTGCACCATCTGTTTCTGTGACTGTTTTGGAGATTCTATACTTGTTAAAGCTGTCAGTCAGACAGTGCTGGTGAGCACCGAGCTGTCAGATTGATTGGAAGTTCTTTCCAGGCTGGCGAGTTGATGGCAGAGCCGCACTGATTATTTCTGGAGGTCTGTCAGTAGCGCCATCTAAGCGCTCTCTCTCACACACACACACACACACACACACACACACACACACACACACACACACACACACATACACACACACACACTAAGACTTGATGTCCAAGAGCCATCAATTATAGATGACAGATTTAATGTGAGCAGCCTGCCCCATTTGTAACCATCAGAGACGAGCGTCTCAAAAGAACAGCAGCGTTTACAGTACATATGGAGAGAGGGAGGGAGAGAGGGAGAGAGGGAGAGAGGATTGTGCTGGAAGGATAAAGAGCTGGTAGCAGTCCTTCAGAGATGATGGTGTGAGGGGGTGGGGGGTGTAGGGTGGTTGTGCGAGGGAGGGTGGGGGTGCGAGGTGGAGGGGGGTTGTGCGAGGGGGGGTGGGGGTGCGAGGGGTTGGGGGGCAGTGTTGACGAGATGTTGAAGCCGTGTCGAAGGGATGAAAGATGCACAAATGCAGAACACAGTGCAGTGTATAATTAGCATGACAGTAACGTCGTTTGTTCTTGTCCTTAAGGTCTATTTTAAGAGGAGAGTCTGACGTTCAGTAAAGGTGTAGACATGGTGTACAGTACAAGACAGGGCTGTGGGGCTCTAGATACCTGGTCGACCTCTTGTATACCTGAAGACCTCTGATACTCCTGTAGACCTCTGGTACTCCTGGTAGACCTCTGGTACTCCTGGTAGATGTGCGGTACTCATGTAAACCTCTGGTACAACATGGGGTAGACCCCTAGTAGACCTGTAGTATACATGGTAGACCTCTGGCACCTTTGATAGATATCTGGTTCACCTAGTAGGTATCAGAAGGATGGAGGGAAAGAGGAAGGAGAGATTACAATAAGTCCTCTCTTCTCTCCTGTCTTCTCCTCTCTTCTCGTCTTCTTCATGCACTTCTAGATGACAGACGAAATCAAATACAGCGATTAGAGCAGACTCATACTGTCTGCTAGAGCACACATACACACACAAACACACATGGAAACACACTGGGCCTATTACCCTAATGAGAAGTCGGTGAACAGGGCCAAATGAATGTGAGTATATCTATTAATAGTGATTTGTTTATGAGGACAGTAAGATGGCCCCTGGGATAAAACCATGGAGGAAGAAAGGATGAAATGAGAGAGGAGAGAGAGAGGAGAGAGAGAGAGAGAGAGAGAGAGAGAGAGAGAGAGAGAGAGAGAGAGAGAGAGGGCAGGGTACACAAGAGAAAGCGAGAGAGCCAAAGCAGGAGAAAGAGATTAAGTTAGATTAAAGGTCCCATGACATGAACATTTCACTTGATGAGGTTATTTAACATTTATATGAGTTCCCCTAGCCTGCCTTTGGTCCCCCAGTGGATAGAAATTTCGATAGGTGTAAACCAAGCCCTGGGTATTCTCCGCCTTTGAGAAAACGAAAGCTCAAATGATCCGATCTGAAAATCTTCCCCTTATGTCGTCATAAGGGGAAAGGTTACCACCCCTTTCTCTGTTTTGCCCGCCCATAGAATTTGGCCCACCAAGAAAAAATGAACTACGACCATACAAGTGCGATTTTGGTTTTTCCTCGAGAGACATCATGGTTTGCAAACGACCGAAGCATGGCAGTTAGCCCTGCCTCTCTCCTCCTCATATAATTTTAAGCTACAGACACAGAAACGGCACGTCCTGAGGAAAGCTCACTGTGGGACTGCTCGTAGTGGCTGTAATTCTGCACCAAGGCTGAATTTCGGGAAAGAGACTTCAGATACAGTATTAGGGGACCACTAACGCCTATATAAAAGCATTAAAAAACAGCATGTCATGGAACCTTTAAAGGGGATGAAAATCTGCAGATGGAGATCGAGATCGAACAAATCAAGGGAATTGGAAGGATATAGCAAATGCATGTGTGTGTGTGTGTGAGGTTGTGTTTGACCTTGTGTGTGAGGCTGTGTGCATGAAGCTGTATGTGTGAGGCGGGTTTGCATATCTAAAGCCGGTTCATCTGCCAAACATCTTGTACTGTATGGTTAGTGTGGACAGACTCATGAATGTGTTAACATTCAGATCCTGGATCCGTATTCCTGGAGAATAGCTAGCTAATGACTGTAATCAGCAGGACAGGGATGATGATAACATTTAGAGAAGCTTCATATGTCCAGGTTCTATGGAGACAGGGCTTCCAGGTGGAGGTGGAGAGAGAGGGAGGTGGAGAGAGGGGGAGAGAGGGAGAGGAGCGAGAGGGGGAGTGAGAGGGAGAGGGAGGGGGGCGAGAGGGAGTGAAAAAGAGAGTGAGAGAGATAGAACCAGAGATGGAGTGATAAATGGAGAGAGAGAGAGAGAGAGAGAGAGAGAGAGAGAGAGAGAGAGAGAGAGAGAATGAGACACACACAGGCACACACAAACACAATCGTAACTAAGTGTTGAGTTTCCCACAGGATGTTGTGAGACTATGGGGGGTGAAACTCGGCCCCTCTAGGGGGCCTGTGAGCATGCTGCCCCTGAAGAACATGTGGTCCATGTCCAAGTCTTCAGTCATCAGCAGGCATGCTGCCCCTGAAGAACATGTGGTCCATGTCCAAGTCTTCAGTCATCAGCAGGCATGCTGCCCCTGAAGAACATGTGGTCCATGTCAAAGTCTTCAGTCATCAGCAGGCATGCTGCCCCTGAAGAACATGTGGTCCATGTCCAAGTCTTCAGTCATCAGCAGGCATGCTGCCCCTGAAGAACATGTGGTCCATGTCCAAGTCTTCAGTCATCAGCAGGCATGCTGCCCCTGAAGAACATGTGGTCCATGTCAAAGTCTTCAGTCATCAGCAGGCATGCTGCCCCTGAAGAACATGTGGTCCATGTCAAAGTCTTCAGTCATCAGCAGGCATGCTGCCCCTGAAGAACATGTGGTCCATGTCCAAGTCTTCAGTCATCAGCAGGCATGCTGCCCCTGAAGAACATGTGGTCCATGTCCAAGTCTTCAGTCATCAGCAGGCATGCTGCCCCTGAAGAACATGTGGTCCATGTCAAAGTCTTCAGTCATCAGCAGGCATGCTGCCCCTGAAGAACATGTGGTCCATGTCCAAGTCTTCAGTCATCAGCAGGCATGCTGCCCCTGAAGAACATGTGGTCCATGTCCAAGTCTTCATTCATCAGCAGGCATGCTGCCCCTGAAGAACATGTGGTCCATGTCAAAGTCTTCAGTCATCAGCAGGCATGCTGCCCCTGAAGAACATGTGGTCCATGTCCAAGTCTTCAGTCATCAGCAGGCATGCTGCCCCTGAAGAACATGTGGTCCATGTCAAAGTCTTCAGTCATCAGCAGGCATGCTGCCCCTGAAGAACATGTGGTCCATGTCCAAGTCTTCAGTCATCAGCAGGCATGCTGCCCCTGAAGAACATGTGGTCCATGTCAAAGTCTTCAGTCATCAGCAGGCATGCTGCCCCTGAAGAACATGTGGTCCATGTCAAAGTCTTCAGTCATCAGCAGGCATGCTGCCCCTGAAGAACATGTGGTCCATGTCCAAGTCTTCAGTCATCAGCAGGCATGCTGCCCCTGAAGAACATGTGGTCCATGTCCAAGTCTTCAGTCATCAGCAGGCATGCTGCCCCTGAAGAACATGTGGTCCATGTCAAAGTCTTCAGTCATCAGCAGGCATGCTGCCCCTGAAGAACATGTGGTCCATGTCAAAGTCTTCAGTCATCAGCAGGCATGCTGCCCCTGAAGAACATGTGGTCCATGTCCAAGTCTTCAGTCATCAGCAGGCATGCTGCCCCTGAAGAACATGTGGTCCATGTCCAAGTCTTCAGTCATCAGCAGGCATGCTGCCCCTGAAGAACATGTGGTCCATGTCCAAGTCTTCAGTCATCAGCAGGCATGCTGCCCCTGAAGAACATGTGGTCCATGTCAAAGTCTTCAGTCATCAGCAGGCATGCTGCCCCTGAAGAACATGTGGTCCATGTCAAAGTCTTCAGTCATCAGCAGGCATGCTGCCCCTGAAGAACATGTGGTCCATGTCCAAGTCTTCAGTCATCAGCAGGCATGCTGCCCCTGAAGAACATGTGGTCCATGTCCAAGTCTTCAGTCATCAGCAGGCATGCTGCCCCTGAAGAACATGTGGTCCATGTCAAAGTCTTCAGTCATCAGCAGGCATGCTGCCCCTGAAGAACATGTGGTCCATGTCCAAGTCTTCAGTCATCAGCAGGCATGCTGCCCCTGAAGAACATGTGGTCCATGTCCAAGTCTTCAGTCATCAGCAGGCATGCTGCCCCTGAAGAACATGTGGTCCATGTCAAAGTCTTCAGTCATCAGCAGGCATGCTGCCCCTGAAGAACATGTGGTCCATGTCCAAGTCTTCAGTCATCAGCAGGCATGCTGCCCCTGAAGAACATGTGGTCCATGTCCAAGTCTTCATTCATCAGCAGGCATGCTGCCCCTGAAGAACATGTGGTCCATGTCAAAGTCTTCAGTCATCAGCAGGCATGCTGCCCCTGAAGAACATGTGGTCCATGTCCAAGTCTTCAGTCATCAGCAGGCATGCTGCCCCTGAAGAACATGTGGTCCATGTCAAAGTCTTCAGTCATCAGCAGGCATGCTGCCCCTGAAGAACATGTGGTCCATGTCAAAGTCTTCAGTCATCAGCAGGCATGCTGCCCCTGAAGAACATGTGGTCCATGTCAAAGTCTTCAGTCATCAGCAGGCATGCTGCCCCTGAAGAACATGTGGTCCATGTCCAAGTCTTCAGTCATCAGCAGGCATGCTGCCCCTGAAGAACATGTGGTCCATGTCCAAGTCTTCAGTCATCAGCAGGCATGCTGCCCCTGAAGAACATGTGGTCCATGTCAAAGTCTTCAGTCATCAGCAGGCATGCTGCCCCTGAAGAACATGTGGTCCATGTCAAAGTCTTCAGTCATCAGCAGGCATGCTGCCCCTGAAGAACATGTGGTCCATGTCCAAGTCTTCAGTCATCAGCAGGCATGCTGCCCCTGAAGAACATGTGGTCCATGTCCAAGTCTTCAGTCATCAGCAGGCATGCTGCCCCTGAAGAACATGTGGTCCATGTCCAAGTCTTCAGTCATCAGCAGGCATGCTGCCCCTGAAGAACATGTGGTCCATGTCAAAGTCTTCAGTCATCAGCAGGCATGCTGCCCCTGAAGAACATGTGGTCCATGTCAAAGTCTTCAGTCATCAGCAGGCATGCTGCCCCTGAAGAACATGTGGTCCATGTCCAAGTCTTCAGTCATCAGCAGGCATGCTGCCCCTGAAGAACATGTGGTCCATGTCCAAGTCTTCAGTCATCAGCAGGCATGCTGCCCCTGAAGAACATGTGGTCCATGTCAAAGTCTTCAGTCATCAGCAGGCATGCTGCCCCTGAAGAACATGTGGTCCATGTCCAAGTCTTCAGTCATCAGCAGGCATGCTGCCCCTGAAGAACATGTGGTCCATGTCAAAGTCTTCAGTCATCAGCAGGCATGCTGCCCCTGAAGAACATGTGGTCCATGTCCAAGTCTTCAGTCATCAGCAGGCATGCTGCCCCTGAAGAACATGTGGTCCATGTCAAAGTCTTCAGTCATCAGCAGGCATGCTGCCCCTGAAGAACATGTGGTCCATGTCAAAGTCTTCAGTCATCAGCAGGCATGCTGCCCCTGAAGAACATGTGGTCCATGTCCAAGTCTTCAGTCATCAGCAGGCATGCTGCCCCTGAAGAACATGTGGTCCATGTCCAAGTCTTCAGTCATCAGCAGGCATGCTGCCCCTGAAGAACATGTGGTCCATGTCAAAGTCTTCAGTCATCAGCAGGCATGCTGCCCCTGAAGAACATGTGGTCCATGTCCAAGTCTTCAGTCATCAGCAGGCATGCTGCCCCTGAAGAACATGTGGTCCATGTCCAAGTCTTCAGTCATCAGCAGGCATGCTGCCCCTGAAGAACATGTGGTCCATGTCAAAGTCTTCAGTCATCAGCAGGCATGCTGCCCCTGAAGAACATGTGGTCCATGTCAAAGTCTTCAGTCATCAGCAGGCATGCTGCCCCTGAAGAACATGTGGTCCATGTCCAAGTCTTCAGTCATCAGCAGGCATGCTGCCCCTGAAGAACATGTGGTCCATGTCCAAGTCTTCAGTCATCAGCAGGCATGCTGCCCCTGAAGAACATGTGGTCCATGTCAAAGTCTTCAGTCATCAGCAGGCATGCTGCCCCTGAAGAACATGTGGTCCATGTCCAAGTCTTCAGTCATCAGCAGGCATGCTGCCCCTGAAGAACATGTGGTCCATGTCAAAGTCTTCAGTCATCAGCAGGCATGCTGCCCCTGAAGAACATGTGGTCCATGTCCAAGTCTTCAGTCATCAGCAGGCATGCTGCCCCTGAAGAACATGTGGTCCATGTCAAAGTCTTCAGTCATCAGCAGGCATGCTGCCCCTGAAGAACATGTGGTCCATGTCAAAGTCTTCAGTCATCAGCAGGCATGCTGCCCCTGAAGAACATGTGGTCCATGTCCAAGTCTTCAGTCATCAGCAGGCATGCTGCCCCTGAAGAACATGTGGTCCATGTCCAAGTCTTCAGTCATCAGCAGGCATGCTGCCCCTGAAGAACATGTGGTCCATGTCCAAGTCTTCAGTCATCAGCAGGCATGCTGCCCCTGAAGAACATGTGGTCCATGTCCAAGTCTTCAGTCATCAGCAGGCATGCTGCCCCTGAAGAACATGTGGTCCATGTCCAAGTCTTCAGTCATCAGCAGGCATGCTGCCCCTGAAGAACATGTGGTCCATGTCAAAGTCTTCAGTCATCAGCAGGCATGCTGCCCCTGAAGAACATGTGGTCCATGTCCAAGTCTTCAGTCATCAGCAGGCATGCTGCCCCTGAAGAACATGTGGTCCATGTCCAAGTCTTCAGTCATCAGCAGGCATGCTGCCCCTGAAGAACATGTGGTCCATGTCAAAGTCTTCAGTCATCAGCAGGCATGCTGCCCCTGAAGAACATGTGGTCCATGTCCAAGTCTTCAGTCATCAGCAGGCATGCTGCCCCTGAAGAACATGTGGTCCATGTCAAAGTCTTCAGTCATCAGCAGGCATGCTGCCCCTGAAGAACATGTGGTCCATGTCAAAGTCTTCAGTCATCAGCAGGCATGCTGCCCCTGAAGAACATGTGGTCCATGTCCAAGTCTTCAGTCATCAGCAGGCATGCTGCCCCTGAAGAACATGTGGTCCATGTCCAAGTCTTCAGTCATCAGCAGGCATGCTGCCCCTGAAGAACATGTGGTCCATGTCCAAGTCTTCAGTCATCAGCAGGCATGCTGCCCCTGAAGAACATGTGGTCCATGTCCAAGTCTTCAGTCATCAGCAGGCATGCTGCCCCTGAAGAACATGTGGTCCATGTCAAAGTCTTCAGTCATCAGCAGGCATGCTGCCCCTGAAGAACATGTGGTCCATGTCCAAGTCTTCAGTCATCAGCAGGCATGCTGCCCCTGAAGAACATGTGGTCCATGTCCAAGTCTTCAGTCATCAGCAGGCATGCTGCCCCTGAAGAACATGTGGTCCATGTCAAAGTCTTCAGTCATCAGCAGGCATGCTGCCCCTGAAGAACATGTGGTCCATGTCAAAGTCTTCAGTCATCAGCAGGCATGCTGCCCCTGAAGAACATGTGGTCCATGTCCAAGTCTTCAGTCATCAGCAGGCATGCTGCCCCTGAAGAACATGTGGTCCATGTCAAAGTCTTCAGTCATCAGCAGGCATGCTGCCCCTGAAGAACATGTGGTCCATGTCCAAGTCTTCAGTCATCAGCAGGCATGCTGCCCCTGAAGAACATGTGGTCCATGTCAAAGTCTTCAGTCATCAGCAGGCATGCTGCCCCTGAAGAACATGTGGTCCATGTCAAAGTCTTCAGTCATCAGCAGGCATGCTGCCCCTGAAGAACATGTGGTCCATGTCCAAGTCTTCAGTCATCAGCAGGCATGCTGCCCCTGAAGAACATGTGGTCCATGTCCAAGTCTTCAGTCATCAGCAGGCATGCTGCCCCTGAAGAACATGTGGTCCATGTCCAAGTCTTCAGTCATCAGCAGGCATGCTGCCCCTGAAGAACATGTGGTCCATGTCCAAGTCTTCAGTCATCAGCAGGCATGCTGCCCCTGAAGAACATGTGGTCCATGTCAAAGTCTTCAGTCATCAGCAGGCATGCTGCCCCTGAAGAACATGTGGTCCATGTCCAAGTCTTCAGTCATCAGCAGGCATGCTGCCCCTGAAGAACATGTGGTCCATGTCCAAGTCTTCAGTCATCAGCAGGCATGCTGCCCCTGAAGAACATGTGGTCCATGTCAAAGTCTTCAGTCATCAGCAGGCATGCTGCCCCTGAAGAACATGTGGTCCATGTCAAAGTCTTCAGTCATCAGCAGGCATGCTGCCCCTGAAGAACATGTGGTCCATGTCCAAGTCTTCAGTCATCAGCAGGCATGCTGCCCCTGAAGAACATGTGGTCCATGTCAAAGTCTTCAGTCATCAGCAGGCATGCTGCCCCTGAAGAACATGTGGTCCATGTCCAAGTCTTCAGTCATCAGCAGGCATGCTGCCCCTGAAGAACATGTGGTCCATGTCAAAGTCTTCAGTCATCAGCAGGCATGCTGCCCCTGAAGAACATGTGGTCCATGTCCAAGTCTTCAGTCATCAGCAGGCATGCTGCCCCTGAAGAACATGTGGTCCATGTCAAAGTCTTCAGTCATCAGCAGGCATGCTGCCCCTGAAGAACATGTGGTCCATGTCAAAGTCTTCAGTCATCAGCAGGCATGCTGCCCCTGAAGAACATGTGGTCCATGTCCAAGTCTTCAGTCATCAGCAGGCATGCTGCCCCTGAAGAACATGTGGTCCATGTCCAAGTCTTCAGTCATCAGCAGGCATGCTGCCCCTGAAGAACATGTGGTCCATGTCCAAGTCTTCAGTCATCAGCAGGCATGCTGCCCCTGAAGAACATGTGGTCCATGTCCAAGTCTTCAGTCATCAGCAGGCATGCTGCCCCTGAAGAACATGTGGTCCATGTCCAAGTCTTCAGTCATCAGCAGGCATGCTGCCCCTGAAGAACATGTGGTCCATGTCAAAGTCTTCAGTCATCAGCAGGCATGCTGCCCCTGAAGAACATGTGGTCCATGTCCAAGTCTTCAGTCATCAGAAGGCATGCTGCCCCTGAAGAACATGTGGTCCATGTCAAAGTCTTCAGTCATCAGCAGGCATGCTGCCCCTGAAGAACATGTGGTCCATGTCCAAGTCTTCAGTCATCAGCAGGCATGCTGCCCCTGAAGAACATGTGGTCCATGTCAAAGTCTTCAGTCATCAGCAGGCATGCTGCCCCTGAAGAACATGTGGTCCATGTCCAAGTCTTCAGTCATCAGCAGGCATGCTGCCCCTGAAGAACATGTGGTCCATGTCCAAGTCTTCAGTCATCAGCAGGCATGCTGCCCCTGAAGAACATGTGGTCCATGTCAAAGTCTTCAGTCATCAGCAGGCATGCTGCCCCTGAAGAACATGTGGTCCATGTCCAAGTCTTCAGTCATCAGCAGGCATGCTGCCCCTGAAGAACATGTGGTCCATGTCAAAGTCTTCAGTCATCAGCAGGCATGCTGCCCCTGAAGAACATGTGGTCCATGTCAAAGTCTTCAGTCATCAGCAGGCATGCTGCCCCTGAAGAACATGTGGTCCATGTCCAAGTCTTCAGTCATCAGCAGGCATGCTGCCCCTGAAGAACATGTGGTCCATGTCCAAGTCTTCAGTCATCAGCAGGCATGCTGCCCCTGAAGAACATGTGGTCCATGTCCAAGTCTTCAGTCATCAGCAGGCATGCTGCCCCTGAAGAACATGTGGTCCATGTCCAAGTCTTCAGTCATCAGCAGGCATGCTGCCCCTGAAGAACATGTGGTCCATGTCCAAGTCTTCAGTCATCAGTCTGGTGAATTTTGAGAGCTACAGAGAGAGGCTATCTATGAAGATGTTTGTGCTTATGACATTTATTTTCTTTTTTTTTTATCAAACAAACATCAAACACACTGGTCGTCTATGAGTGGCGATGACACAGAGAAAATGTCACACCCACAACACATGGTAAACAAGACAGAGTTCATCGCAGTTCACCGTTGGTAAAAACAATAAATTGATTAGAGCATGTTTGTAGTAAAACTAAAAACCATCTATCATGGTACACTATGCACCTTGAGTTCTGACTTGTTTTTTGAGAATCAGAAACCGGTTTATTTCCAAGTACATTTTCACATACAAGGAAATTTATTTGTTGATGTTGGTGCAAACAATAAAACAGAACTAGAACTGAACCAAATAAGTTTTATTGACAATAAATGAAAACCAATAGAACGTTCCATTGCAACACCAGCGCCATAGCAGCGCCATTTTAGGGTGAAAGCGACTCGGCAGTCCACTAGCTTGCTGTTGCTTTTGGCAATATCAGCTGCTTTGTTAAAAACTGAATGATGACAACACAGAATAATTTAAACATTGTAGCGGGGTTTGCTCGTTTAAAGATAGAAATACTTAATTTATCATAAAGTCTGGGGCACCACCCTAATATTGGTTTAGGACATTAGGGAATCCTATGTTTAATATGTAATAATCAGTCTCATCTTTAGGAATGAATTCGTTCTAAGAGTAGAGCCAATCGTAACATCAGTGAACACGCACGTCAAAATATCTTTACAATGAATTTATTCAAGTAAGGTAAACAGATCTTATGAAAAGTTGGATTATGGGTTTGATATGAGAGATTGGTTTCAATGAACAGAATGAAATGGTCTAACTTAAAGAAAGGCAGAAATTGTACAGTCAGTGATTACATCCTTACAAATCATAAACAGAGCTCACGCCAATGCCATGTCGAGGAGGAAAGAGCGTTAGCCATAGTTACGTTTGATCAGGGGTTGATCAATGATGTTGAGGGCGGTTTGCGCCAAAGGTCCATTTGAAGAATCTGAAGTCACAGCGTGGCTGCGCTGGGTCATGTGACTGAGTCTGCGGGATCTCAGTGAAGTCGCATTTGGAATTGCGTTTTTGGTTCTTCTGTTGAAACGTCCAGATAGTGTCGCGATCACTATAAAGTTGAATCTCAGGAGAAGCTTGGCGACGTCCTTGGAACGCCAATCCTGATGGCGTTCATGCCATGGTCGGTTTCGCTGGAGTCCGAGATTGATGGTCATCTTAGGGCTTTATACAGTTCGAGGGAGGACCCGTCTGGGGTCAGATGTGGATTGGGGGAAGCTGGGTTCTCAACTCCCCCCTCCTTCCTTCACACCTACCAAAGGTGTGATCTGATCTCTGGCTGATCATTCGATGGTTCAAATATTGTTCTGGACATCTTGGTACAGTTACAAAATATAGTTGAATGATTGTTTTATTATGATAGCTTCGTGTAGATACCAAGAATGACATGGTTATCTTTCAGGAAGAAGGAGTTGTTACTAGAATCAAGATTTCAGTGAACACAACATTAAAACAAAGTAACAAACATAACACAAATATCCCTCTCATAATTCTCGACCTTGTACTCTTGTGGTAAAGTCTCAAGAACTTTCCTCAAAAGTTCTGATCAAGGTATGTTCTTTGTTCAAATCGCCGCCGAAACGGATAGCAAATGGTCGCTGGAGACGTGTTGTCTAAATCAGGCCCTTTGAAGCTTGCAAGCTAGCAGGAGGGCTGATTTGGTAGATTGGGGAGGTCCCCCCCCCCATTCTATGGTTCCTTTGCATCGGCGTTTGGTGGGTAATCAGCATACTGAGGGTGTCACAAGGGCTGATTCTGATGTGATTGAATCACTCTTCAGGTGTGGCAAGATGTTGGCTCCGTGTGGTCTTGTGGACCTCACTACAACACTAGACTAGTGATCATCAAATCCCTTTTAACAGTTTATTTCACAGACTTACAGACAAGTCTTCCACTTTTTTCCGCACAAAAAGTTTGGTTTGAAATTCTTTGAAGCGCATTTTAATTTGCGCTGATTTGAGATTCGCTGATTTTGGGTGTGCAAGATATGATGGATTCTGATCTGTATCAACAGTCTAGCCATGTACAGGCCTCGACATTAAGGTTTGTCCGGGACAAGTGGATTTTTTTGTAGGGACAAGTCAAGACTCAAACAAAATCAAATCCCATGTTACTTCACATTATGTGCCACTCATTACGTCTATTTTACTGATTTTATTTGACCGAATTCTGCATTAGCAAAACACAAAAAAGTGGCTTCGTCCCAAGATCTCTACAGACCGTGCAGATAATTTATTCTCAACATTTCAACGGGGGCTTATTACTTGAAAGAGGAATTATTTACTGTGTCGTCTCAGTTACACTATCAGGGGTGGGAAATACTGTGACTTGCTAAAGTAGACAAATGGCTAGTAGAACATAACATTTCATAATCTATCTGGCTACCTATCATGGCCCGTATCAGATTCAAGACCCTGGTACTGACCTTCCGAGCAGTGAACGGGACTGCACCTGTCTACATCAAGTCTCTCCTGCAGCCTTACACCCCCACCCGTCACCTACGGTCTTCTTCAGACAACCGCCTGTCCCACCGCTCAAGACCGCCCGGTCCCAACACAAGCTCTTCTCCTGTCTGGCCCCCCAGTGGTGGAATCAACTCCCCACCTCCATCAGAGACACTGACTGTCTCTCCACCTTCAAGAAAAGGCTCAAGACGCACTTGTTCCGGGAGTACAACGGTACTTAGGAATGGTTAGCTTGACCCGATGTTAGTTTCCTCAAGGATCACAATGACTCTTGCTTAAAGACTTGCTGCTCTTGTGGTTAGTGATTTAAATTTTTGTACTCGCTGTGATATATTGTTTTTATTATTGTTGCTTGCTTTTTCCACAGGTACACTTGCACTTATAGCGGTTCATGTTGTTTAATTGTAACTTGTTTAACTCCATGCTCTTATGGTTCTTCCCTTTGGCACTTTGGTTGTTCACAATGTGTGCTTCATGTTTTGGCTACTCGCAATGTTTTTGTGGCTATCTTGTTGTTATGATCAGTGACCTATGCACTTTGTAAAGCTCTCTCTTGGAAGTCGCTTTGGATAAAAGCGTCTGCTAAATGAATAAATGTAAATATGTAAATAATAATTTCAGTAAATCAAGCAGTGCTGCAAGACCCAGTGAAATAGCCTACAGCTAGCAAACTAACGCTAGCATCGACATTGGCTAACTCAACTTCGGTAGGCTATCTTCAGTATTTGCAAGCTAGCTAAACTTATACTAAATCTAAATTAATTTTGTAGACATAACAATGGATTCTGCCACTAAATGTTGGTGTTAACCTTTTAGATTTTCTCAAATGTCCCCTTCTACCCGGCAGAGGCTGCTTTATCAAGGGATCCTTTAAAAGGTGTATACTTTACAGTTAAATATTTGCTGTAATTTAACTACGTACATTTAACCGATACAAATGCTGCTAATGCTTGCTAGGTACACAGCTGCCGACGCTAGTTAGTTAGCTAACGTCAACACAAAAAAATATATATAAAATGATCTGCGGTAGCTATAACTAGCTAGTAACTATTTGTGCTGTTGTCCAGTAACTCCAGTTATTCACCCCAAAATTGCGGCCGCACTACCAAAGCGCCACCTAGTGGCTGTTACCAAAATAGCACTAGAGTTTCGCCTCTTGTTCTTCTATACTCTTTGACTGAACTAAAACTAAATTAGACATTTCTAATGCCCTTTCGTACTGGAATCATCCTGGGCTTGGCCCATTGATACGCTCGGGCAGGCAGCCAGGTGCTGTCCTTGCAGCCTGTTGAGAAGGTCTGACCAGGTGCTGTCCTTGCAGCCTGTTGATAAGGTCTGACCAGGTGTTGTCCTTGCAGCCTGTTGAGAAGGTCTGACCAGGTGCTGTCCTTGCAGCCTGTTCAGAAGGTCTGACCAGGTGCTGTCCTTGCAG
The DNA here is from genome assembly GCF_963692335.1 of Osmerus eperlanus. Taxonomy (NCBI): domain Eukaryota; kingdom Metazoa; phylum Chordata; class Actinopteri; order Osmeriformes; family Osmeridae; genus Osmerus; species Osmerus eperlanus. Next base: position 38,576 of record NW_026911942.1, read on the forward strand.
CCTGTTGAGAAGGTCTGACCAGGTGACAGGAGACAGTGTGGGAGGGGCAGCAGGGGAGACAGTGTGGGAGGGGCAGCAGGGAGGGGCAGCAGGGAGGGGCAGCAGGGGAGACAGTGTGGGAGGGGCAGCAGGGGAGACAGTGTGGGAGTGGCAGCAGGAGAGACAGTGTCGGAGGGACAGCAGGGGAGACAGTGTGGGAGGGGCAGCAGGGAGGGGCAGGGAGGGGCAGCAGGGGAGACATTGTGGGAGGGGCAGCAGGGAGGGGCAGCAGGGGAGACAGTGTGGGAGGGTCAGCAGGGGAGAACTAGCATCAAACTTTCCTAGCTAATGAATGGGAAACACTGGTGCGTATATTGTATCTGGTTTTCAATGAACGAGTGTTAAATATCCTTTTTGTGTGTGTTTCCTACAGTTCCACAACCTCCAGGATCTGAGACACACTGCTTCTCTGGTAAACAAGGTGTTCATCCAGAGAGACTACAGTGAAGGGACTACCTGCAGGTTCCAGACCAAGTTCCCCTCAGAGCTAGACAGTAGGGTGAGCACACACACACATTTGCACACACACACACACAAACACACGTACACACATTTGCACACACACACGCATCTACACACACACATAAACACATCTACACACAAACATACGTATAGAGGTGCACAGAGGGGTTTGGACAGTCAGATCAGAGAGATGTGACTGCTAGTCTCCTTCTCCCTCTCTCTCCCTCTATCTCCCCCTCTTTCCCCCCCTCCTTCTCTCCCTCCTTTTCTCTCTCTCTTTCCTTCTCTCTTTCTCTCCTTCTCTCTCCCCCTCTCTCTCTCTCTCTCTCTCTCTCTCTCTCTCTCTCTCTCTCTCTCTCTCTCTCTCTCTCTCTCTCTCTCTCTCTCTCTCTCCCTTTCTCTCTCTCTCTCTCTCTCTCTCTCTCTCTCTCTCTCTCTCTCTCTCTCTCTCTCTCTCTCTCTCTCTCTCTCTCTCTCTCTCTCTCTCTCTCTCTCTCTCCCTTTCTCTCCTCCCTCTCCCCGCCTCCTTCTCTCCCTCTCTCTCCCTCTCTCTCTCTATCTCTCTCTCTCTCCCTGTTTTATCTTCTCTCTCTGCCACATTTCTCCCTCTCTTTTGTGTCTCTCTGTCTCTCTTGTTTGTAGTTCTTCTCAGTCTGCCGTCTCCCCAGGTTGAGGAGCAGCTGTGATCAGGGAGATGACTCATGATTCTAAATAGGTCCCAAAAAAGAGTTATTTGAGGAAAACAGAATGTTGCTGGTGGGGGTTAGAGGAGTGAGTGTGAGAGAACGTGTTTTTTGTGGGCCATGTTGCAGGGGAACAGGGGGGTGTGGAGTGTGTGTGTGTGATGGAGTGACTTTGTGTGTGTGTCCTTGGTAGGCCATGGAACAGCTTGTGTCACAGTACTCACACAGTTCTGCTAAAAAACCTCACACTGTTGTTTATGCTGTGTGTGGTGTGAACATCCGAGTGTGTGTGTGCGTGTGTGTGTGTGTGGTGTGAACATCCGAGTGTGTGTGTGGTGTGAACTTCCGAGTGTGTGTGTGTCATACGTGTGTGTGTGTGCTTGTATGTATGTGTGTGTGTGTCATACGTGTGTGTGTGTGTGTGCTTGTATGTATGTGTGTGTGTGTCATACGTGTGTGTGTGTGTGTGCGTGTATGTGTGTGTCATACGTGTGTGTGTGTGCGTGTGTGTATGTGTGTGTCATACGTGTGTGTGTGCGTGTGTGTATGTGTGTGTCATACGTGTGTGTGCGTGTATGTATGTGTGTGTGTGTCATACGTGTGTGTGTGTGCGTGTATGTATGTGTGTGTCATACGTGTGTATGTGCGTGTATGTATGTGTGTGTCATACGTGTGTGTGTGTGTGCGTGTATGTATGTGTGCGTGCGTGTATTTATGTGTGTGTCATGTGTATGTGTGTACAGATTGAGCGGAAGCTGTTTGCAGACACCGTGAGCACGCTGAACCGGTACTACGCTGAGGCAGAGAGCATGGGGGGGCAGTCCTACCTGGAGGGCTGCCTGGCCTGTGTCACCGCCTACGTCATCTTCCTCTGCATGGAGACCCGCTACGAGAAGGTACACACACACATCTCTGTACACAAACACACCCACACACTCTGTACACAAACACACACTGTACTCAAACACACACACCCCAGCCAGTCTCCTATAGTAACTCCTACTGCGGTCCTGGGGGCTGTATGGGTCATATCGTATAGAGCAGGTAAATAGAGAGCTGCATCAGATCCTGCTTATAATGTTCCTGTCTGTCCTGAGAACTTTGGTAGTGGCCTTCTACTCTGTTCAGGTGCACACACACACACAGCCATAGTAGGCATGTGCACACACTAACACACACACACACATGCAACCATAGGCACGCACACTTACTGAACTTGAAAGCAAGGGAACATCGGCGTGGTCTGATCCAGCCTTCCACAGTGTTGCTGTCAGGTGTGTGTCCCACGGCATTGCACCTGTGTGGTCGCCGTGCCAACCTCCCTGCCAACCTCCCTGCCAACCATAACATGGTGTTCAGCCCAGCCGCCGAGGTCGTCCTGAGAAAGGCCTGGTGAATAATCCTGCCCTCAGCTGTCTTTCCGCTCCACTGGCTCCTCAGGTGGAACACACACACACACGCAACCACCTCCACAGACACGCACACACAATCACTGACAAACAAGCACACACACACACAGAAGGACACAAACACATATCGTCCTCTCACACACTCCGTTAGACGGACGCTTTGTTTAGTTGTGTGTCTGACGGAACGGAGTGTGAAGTCCCAGCATGCACCTCTCCTGATAGCAGTCATACATCTATTCTATCACCATCCTTCGGCTTCCTCCAGTAAACACACACACACAAACACACACACGCAAATACATGGTTCACACACGCACACACGCAAATACATGGTTCACACACACAAACGAGCACACAGCTCACACACAAACACACACACACACACAGTTGACACACAGACATGAACGTACAGCTCACACTCACATTAGCACACACACGCCCGCAGCTCTCTCTCTCTCACACAGACACACACACACACACACACACACACACACACTGGAAGCTGACACAATGGAACACGTTGGCATTTTGAAGTCGAGCAAAAGTGGCCTTCCTGGCTCTCCTTTCATGTGCTCGTCAGACGGGAGATGTTGCGGAGATGTGGAGATGTTATCAGGCTGCCTGAGAGGAGATGTTTATTTCTCCTGAAGCTGGAGAGCCTCTGATTACAGTGATAAGACTGCACCCACCCAGCACGATGTGCAGACGCAGCAGAGCACATCATTCACTCCCCTGTGAAGTGCACACACACACAGCACGCACACATGCACACACACACAGCACACACACACACGCACACACACGCACACACACACACACACACACACGCACATACAAACACAGCACGCACACACATGCACACACACACGCACAAACACAGCATGCACACACATGCACACACACACATGCACACACATGCACACACACGCACATACAAACACAGCACGCACACACACACACGCATGCGCACAAACACTGCACGCACACACACACGCATGCGCACAAACACAGCATGCACACACGCTCAACACACATAAACACTTTGCTCACACACTGCACACACACAGCATACGGCACAAAGACACACACACACC